>NC_056734.1:283077746-283180246 GCF_019279795.1 Protopterus annectens | reverse complement strand
TCTTTGTCCTAGTGCCAGACAAGTTTTTCTTGAGACGTTGGATACCAAATACTATTAGAGTAGGCAATGGACCACTGCTTAGCAGTTTCCACTTTGAATAGTTATGCAAAATTTTACGAGCACACCACTTGAAAATGATACCGCTATGGCCCCGGGTAAGAGACAGCAAACATTTTCATGCCAGTAACACAGACGGATGTGTTGAATATACTATGAAAGTGGTGACTATAATGATTAGGATATTTAATGGTGCATACAACAGCAAGAGATGTCATCAAATAATACAGCATATGAAAATGTAAAGTTAGTATAATTCAAAAGACAAGTAAAACAATAATGATGACAACAACAATAAATATATATTCTGAGTTTCTGATACAGGAAAAAGAATAGGTTACATAGTGAGTGTATAAAAAAATTGGGATGAGTTTAGATGATATAGCTAGTCACAGATTTATAATTACAAACTGCATTCTACAGAATACTGGAAAATGTATTTAGGTATGGGCAAGGCAGGTTTATCTAGAATGCAGAGCTTTGATTTTTCTAATATGCTTTTTTACTTAGGTTAGAGAGAAAATGACAGTTATTGTATGATTTTTGGTGCTGTACTTGCTGACTATTAAACATTCTCTTGATCACGTATTACACAGTCCACGGATAACCACCATCCAGGAAGTTATGATGGTGTTTTGTGCTATAACCAGCATCCCAGCAATGAAAGATTTTTTTATGGTCTAACCCCATTTCTAGTGGTGATGATATGAGCACTTGCATCACCAAATGTTCTGCTTGCCCCCCTCATGCATGCATGCTCCTCCACATATGACAGAAATGGTTACAATTATTGGCTTTAGTGGCCATATCCAAGTCTTCCAGCTCTCTACATCATGTCAGGTAACTCCTCTCCATCCAAGGCTCTGCGATTGGAGTAGGGCATGACCCAGGCATGAATCATCCTTCCCTCTCTTCCCAGGATGGGAATAAACATCCTCCCTGACTGCACTGTCAAGAACCTAAGCTGTTGTCAAATGGCTGCCTGGGCTGTAGTTAGGGCTTTATCCATCTTATAGTACACAACAGTAGAAATCTATATTCAAAATTCTGTTTTTTTCTTGAGATATTGACCACCTATTAAATTCTTTTGAAAATCCTTTTAGTAAGCTTATAGACACTGACACTAATGCCAATTCAGTTTTGAGGCCTGTGATTAACTTACTCAAGTTGTTTAAAGACCTGAAATTCCAACTGAAAAAATATAAGATATGTCAGTAGCAGAGAATTACATTTCAGACATATTTATCACTATCAGAGTATTCAGTCTTGTCTGATCATGAGATGAGGTGTCTGAGAGCTCTCACCCCCGCAACACACACACACACACACACACACACACACACACACACACACACACACACACACACACACACACACACACACACACACACACACACAGAAAATGTATGCCTTTTATCTTATGTTGAGGGAACTGATTTAAAGCATTATGCTAAAGGTTTGACCTATCTTTTATGAAGGTTGCTAAGGTAGTAATATGGTAGTTATAGGAGAGACCCACACATTACAGTCATTGACAATATGCTTAATGATGAGAGGAACTATAAAATTAGAATTATATTTCATATGTGATGATTACAAGAAAACTGGCAATGAATTAATGGATTTAATCATATATGGTGCTTTCAGTCCTGAAATCTACAACTTCTCTGACAGTACCACACCCTCAGATTACCAATTAATTGGAGACCCTAAGAATATCACCAATCCTCCTATTCAATTCATTACAGATATTTTCAATTCAAAGAATGAGCCTCTAGTTGTGTTTTTGATGCACTAAACTCTTTGATACTAAATAACTTTCTCCCTGTGAGAAACTCATGGCATTTCCTTGAATCATTAGCTACTTTTGAACATAAAAGTGACACTATTCTTATGGCATAAGTGAACATTTCATCCCTGAATACCTTGGTTCCACAATAGGCTATTTGTGAAAATGTAAGACAATGCAGTAATATTTCTACCATGAAAATTAGCATCATATGTAATTTATTACAAATGGTTTTGCCAAAAAGTAAATTTTTGTTGGACAATAAGATCTACAAATATATTAAAGATGCTGCTATGGGATTTGTCATGGTACTTACATCTGCCAACTACTAGGAAACTGATTTGTTCAATAAACAGTTTTCATGAAAACTTCACATTTTATAAACAATTTGCTGGCAATCTCATTTTTGTTTATGATTTAATTCTTATGTAGGAACTAAACAAAATTATTATTTTTTTATGTTTCATAACTGCCACTTCTCAGACTCTTAACTACTTAGACAATGGAGTCATGTGAGACATGAATCTGAAAAAATGTATAAAGTCTACAGGAAACCTACTTTTGTTAATAACAATTTACATTGTAACATCTGCCTCCCCAAGAAGGTTAAAGACAATACCATAAGGGGACAGCTTACTAGGACTGCAAGGCTGTCATCTGAAAATGACATTTTGACTTTTTTTTTTTTTTACAAAATGTAACCTTTTTAACTGTTTTTATTGAAAGGAGCTATCATAAATCATGTTTCTACAAACAAAACCCTCAAATTGGAACTTAGAAATTAAAGATTTGTACTCATTTTACATAGAAATCAATGAATTAATATTAGCAGAGCAGCTACTCCTGCATATGATATAGCATTTGGATTAATTAGTAGACCACACAAGTATTAAATACATAATTTGTTATAAATGGAAGATAATCTTGTGAAATGAGGAAGCATTATATGGGCCCAGTTTGTGTTTTAATTAATATAAAAAGGCTTTAATTTGAATTCTATTTTGGAAAATGACATTCACTTGACAATCAGCATCAAGCCCAATGGGAATTACAGCTGTGATGACTGTTCAGTTTGTAGGTACATAGACAAGGGACTAGTCTTGATTTACCAGAAATGAATAAGACATTTGGAGTTAGA
This sequence comes from Protopterus annectens, assembly GCF_019279795.1. Classification (NCBI taxonomy): domain Eukaryota; kingdom Metazoa; phylum Chordata; order Ceratodontiformes; family Protopteridae; genus Protopterus; species Protopterus annectens. Next base: position 283,177,262 of record NC_056734.1, on the reverse strand, counting down.
ACTCAGTAAATGTGATGTCATGGTTCTTTATATATATATATATAGAGTTAGATGTCTAAATTGTAGTGTGTTTGGCATGAGTAAGACCACAAGACGTCTTTTGTAACAAATTTATAAATATAATAATGCAATTATGCACCATGACAGAAACAACACACTGTTTAAACATACTAAAGTTTTTGTAACAGATCGTGTGACATTGGATCCTACTGGAAGTACTTTCAATAACAGACTTGAAATAACAGAGCTGCAATAGCAACTCAGGTTCAGGACACATAACTCTTTAGGTTTAATTGGTTACTGAAATTTCAAGCATTTATTGAAAACTACACCTATGTATGAATCTTCTTCTTCTTTCAGCTTTTCCCGGTTAGGGGTCACCATAGCTGAACACTGGTTCGCTAATGATTGGCAGTAGAATTTTACGGTGCCAAGTTGCCATCCCGACACCCAACCTTCAATGAAGGCACGCCCATTCATGCATGTCTTTCGAACGCCACTCGACCGCGGGGAGGACATGCAGACCACACAGAAGGCACTCCAGTCGAGAAACGAAAGGGAGAACCTCTTGCTGTGAGGTAACAACGCTACCGCTGCACCACCTCGGCCTCGTTTCAGTATTCCCAAGTGTAGTTCTAGTATTTATTATAGTACATACTCTTGTATTTCTGCACATACTCCCTGGTGCAGATTCAATAAAGCCTACACAGTCTGCTAGAACTGTGTGCATGTGTCGTGGCATGGTGACCACATGATAGCACACCATTTTATACTCAGCAACTGGCTCTACACACCATGTAGAGCTGTACAAACCCAGTAAACATCATGGCATGCTAATTCCTGCATAATCAACCAAATTGTATGATAATCAACCAATCCAAGATGGAGGAGCTATTCAACAAGCTATAAAGCAACCATGTAGGCTCATTGCTGGTTTTCCCTGTGATTTCCAAAACTATTGGAATGCAGCCACAGAAACTTCTGTTTCACATATTCACATGTATGCAGGCATTTGGTTGTATTTTTACATCATAGAACTTTTTTTGTAATGAACTGCTTTGTGTGTGTTTTGTTCCTTCCTCTGTACTTGTGGGTAAGTACTTCAAACTGGGGAAAGCATAATCAAGGAACAAAACACACACAAAGCAGTTTATAATTCAGTTAGTTTCAGTCTCACACTATAGGTCAACACTCTGCAAGCTTCACACAGTTTAAAACGCATGCAATGTTTCTTTACAATTAGATGCAGCATCCCCATCACAGTAGAATCTAGCAAAATAGCTGCTTAAAACAAACAGCATTTACACAGACCTCAAGGGGAAAAGTCTCTCCAGTAGGCTTCTTTCTACTTCCTTCATGGGCAAAAAAACTACTACCTCCTCGTAATTCCACTCGGGTGGGCATGTGGCCTTTTCTTTAGGGCATCATTTTCTTCCCCTCACAGCCTTCCTTTGGTACATGTCAAATCTTAGGATTCTCCCAGGGCCCTCTTCACACATGCAGGTCACAAATCTGAGCAGCAGCATGGCACTGGGTCTTAACTATGCCAGTTTTTTAGCTGCCTCTGGTTAAATGTTGACTATCTTGGTGCTACGGAATTTAAAGCAACTAACCATCTCTACACTTCGATACCCCCTACATTGCACAGAACAATCTGTTCAAGCCATTGCAGATAGTTTGTATGCCTGAACACACCATCTGTTTTCAGTTTACTGTGGCCTAGCCAATGCATAAAACTTGAACTGAAGGCAGAAGTGCTCAAAGATACAAACTCAAAAGTACAGTACAACCACTGTCCAACAGGTAGCATTTTAAGGATGCTGAATGCCCACTTAGAATGCTATATAATTTCAAAAGCAAAGCACCACTTCTTGGCACTATACTGAACTTTCTGCTAACACAGCAGATGAAATATTCCTCCCCATTTACAACCTACAGCAAGACTCAACTGTACCCTCAGAAGGATTTGCATATGCTAAAGGTCTAAGACTACGAAGTCAGAGCACAGCATATTCAATAGGTGCTTTACCTCTTCTATTTGTTCATTTCACCATCAGCAGAGCTTTAACTTACCTACGCAGTTAGATATGTGGCTGGCAAGTTGTAAATATAAAGTCGGGAATAAACTGATAATTAGCCAGGCACCAAAAAAAGACTTAGAGGTTGGCATGGGCAAGTTACACTGTAATCATTATTCCTTGGACTACTACATAAACCTTGACAGCTGGCTTCTGCCACACCCAACCTGCATTTAGAGTTGGCAGTCATCCCCGCTTGAAGCGGAAAATAAGAAAAAACAGGAGTCAAATACAGATATACTGTTTACCCTCCTGAAGGGCACTGTATAACCTTACAGCCCCCATCAGGTTAAGGGAACACTACAGTGGGACAATTGTATTAAATCTGAAATTCTTGCGCAACCTGAAAAGTTGCCGCACTTTTTGTACCTCATTCCTAACCGCTTGGTACTGGGACCCTGGTAACTGGTATGGTTTTACTGTACCGTCTCAAAGTTAGTTTCTATGTTGTGCTGAATTAATTTGGCTGTACAAGGTAACTCTGAAAGTTGATTCTTGAGCAAAATTTTTATCGCTTCTTGTTTCTGAGACAATGCCTCCCCATCTTGATTTCATTACATGCTATGGAAGCCATAACTTCCCCTCTAAAAACACACACCATGGGAGGTCTTTTTCCATGCTTTCACAGCACATACTGTACCTGTTCTGACTTCCATTTTCCCAGCTGTCTCATCTTATTCACTTTTGGCCTTGGAAGGTGCAAGGAGTTTTTTTAGCAATTGGTCCCAATACAGATATTTTATCTGCTGGCCTGAACTACAAGAAACATTTCCTGTTGCACGTTCTTACTATAGGCATTACAGTTCTTACAGGGTCTCTCAGAACTATAAAATGCCCTAGCTCACTAACAGTATTTCCATCTTCCCGTGGTGGTTCTGCTTTATCCTGCAAGCCTCAGAGGTCTGTCATGCAGCAGTTCAAATGGTGTAAGCTTAAGAATTTTATCTTGCAGCAAAGAAAAGTTACAGCAGCAGCTGATCCCAGACTTTATCTTCTAACTCTTGTAACAGACGTTAAAATTAAGTTAAAGTATTAATCTAGCTTATCTGTCTGAGAGCAACATGCATATGTCCTTAGCTGTTTCAAATGAAAGCACCACCAAAGTTCAGGAATCACTCGGGGCAGGAATGAGGCACTTTGTCAGTAAGGCTGTGCAAAAAATCTGCAGGCATACTACCAGGCCAATAAAATCTAGCAAAAGCTTTTGCCTTGTTCATTCCTAAATGACCAACCAGTGCAGTATGTGGCTGTCTGCTAATTTTAAGTCTTCCAAAAAGATATTGGAACTAACAACTGGCTCAATATTATGTTGCATCTCCTTGGCTACCCTATATGGTGGCTAATTTATAATCTCAATGCAGGGATGTGCAGTGATGCATTCTTTTGGCTCCTCATCTCTACTCATGTTCAGTAACATTACTTATGATAGCATCTTCCCACTAAGCTTTCTGTAAACTGACATTGCTCAATTGGAGGTCACACAAACATTTTCCTTTAGTATTCTGATACAATGGGTGAGAAGGTCACTGAAAAACCTATCAGTAAAAACAAAATTAAAACTCCAGCAAAGCTAGAACATCCACCGAGTGACCTCCCAAACCTCTTGTATCAGAGGCACATGGGATATATGCAAATGATCCTTATGAACATCAGGTGTTTCAGCTAATTGGTGATTCCGAATACCCATGACTTGTTTCAGCGTTTTAATGGACAATTTCAGGCCAAACTGGTGTAAAAGTGACTCTGTTACAAGTAAAGCAGTACACTTATAGCTAGTAACATGCCTCTGTCTATGCAAGTCTGACTAGAAATGTACATCCTCACTCAAGTGCTCCACTGCAACAAGCAGCTGGTCAGCGGCTTACAATCCCCCTAGGCCATCCACATGAAGTTTCTATGGAACACCCACTTAATGTATCTACAGCTAAAATTTATGAGGTTCTAGTTGGTTTAAAATCAGCCATTTGTAATTTTAACTGTCCATATAAAACTGGTGGTTATAAAAAACTTATGGAATGGACTTCACGTAAAAGCCAAGTCATTGCTAAAATCTTTTTTTTCAATTTCAGATAATGTGTATCACTGTATTCCACATCCAATCCATACAAGATTTCAGTGGCTCTTCAATTTGGTGGGCAGAATGGAAGACAGACAGCTGCACGATCCCCCTGAAGTGCTGTGGTAAATTTAAAGGACTCAAACATTTTATTTTTGTACCAGAACCACAGTCTACATGGATAAAACTGCATAAAGTCAGCAACACCCAGAGGAACTCTTTTTCGGCTTTTCCCAATTAGGGGTCGCCACAGTGGATCACCTTGTCCACTCAGGATTGGCAGTGGAGATTTTTTTTTTTTATGGTGTCGAGTTGCCAGCCCAGCGCCCAACCTTCCACAGAAGGCACACACACATGCACTCATGCCTAGGGCCAATTTTAGCATGTCCAATCCACTTGCAGTATGTCTTTGGGAGGAAACCAGAGCACTCGGAGGAAATCCACACTACCACAGGGAGGACATGCAGACTCCGCACAGAAGACACCCCAACCAAAGATCGAACTGGAGAGCCTCTTGCTGTGAGGTGACAATGCTAACCGCTGCACCACTGCAGCTGTCCTAGCAACACCCAGATTTTTTCACTTCGACAAGCAGGAAAGTGGACTAGAGAACAAACCCTTTTCAAACATGACCATGCCCATCACAGAGTAAGAAGCAGATTCTAAACACCTGGGCCTAGCCTAGTGATAGTACTTGCACCTGTGCAGGTTTTAAAACCACTACCTTCTTGGCTGCCTCCATGTGTTCTGTTAGGCTTCTTAATTTTTATATTGTGGGAAATTTACACACACAGTTACTCTATCAATAGGGCAACTCTGTCAAGAGTGTGCAGGAATTAGGTCGACTGCAGCTTTGGTCGAGTGAATACCTGGTTGTGCATGTGATGCCAGAAACAAGAACGGATGCTGGGAAGGTCAAGTTTTTCTGATTTTAATACAGGAACATTCAGCATTACGGTGCAAGCGTGTGTAGGTCAGGGTTCAAGAAAGGACTAGGTCAGAAAACAGATTCAGTTTTATGCATGCGTGAATTAATTTGTGGCATAAGTGTACAAGCCAAAGGTAAGTGTACGCACGAGTGCTGCAGGTAGGGGTGACAGCTGAGGGCCAAGTAAAAGAACATATTGGGCATATTTAAGTGTTATGCAAGTGTCTTATGTAGTGATGGCTTTACAGAAAGGGTTTGTGTAAGAAAGGTGCAGAGTCAGAAGTTAGCTTCATCACTAAATGCCTGCTCACCCCCAACTCTGCACCCAACCTTAGAAAAAACCCATTCCATAACACTACCACCATCACTCTTCAGACATGTTTAGTCCGAATGTAGTGGTAGGGTTTGAGTTCACATCACAAAAGGAAAACTTTGATCCCTTTCCTCAGTTTGCAGTTCTGGGTTTTCTGTGCCCCCTTCCCCCAATGCAAGCATCAACCAGTTTGCACTCTGTTTGCATTCTGAGGAACCATGGTAAACTCATACATATACACAGAAAATAGGCATGCATGTATTTTGAGTTGTGTACACTGTTAAGGCAATGGTATGGTTGGAGATGGGCTCCCTTTTAGTAAGGTTTGGACTGTTCCATCTCTGTCAGCAATGTATAGTGATACAATGTGACAGTTCACTGGTGTTTGTGCTCAGTTTGTACACTGACAAAGTTTAAGGTGCAGGTGACAAGATTATGAATCAATTTATACACACCTACAAACTCATCTTTACAGACACAAGCGTTCCTCTTAAACAGTATCCACAACACAAAAGCATACAAGTTGAGTTACAGATGGGATGGTGGGAAGGGGTATAGTGTGCCATTTGTTCAAAATGGTGTGAAAGGGGAAATAGGATGAAGGCAGATATACAGTGGTATCAATACCCTTTTGTCACTGTATACACGAGATCAGAGTGTCACCAGCAACCACATCAACTTCAGACAATGTTCACACATCTAAGTGGCCAGCCTTGACAGTCATTCTTCCATACCACACAAACATCCACTTTTATTTTTGGAGAGTTATCCAAACCTGCTTGACAAATGATTACACAAAATATTGAAGACAACTGCCCGTTTTCAACCAAACTATTAGAGCACAATGTCAGAGCAGTCTCAAGAGTCCCACTTGAAAAATGTTATTCTCATGACATGCATATACACACACAGGCAAAGAGGACAGTGTGTGAATCTTAGCTTTTAAAATGCACTACACGCTGAAATTGCAAATTTGTCTGCTCCTCCAGAAAATGATCATGTAAAAGACTCAATTATACAGAACCCACCTGTGCTATTTTTTCTATCCCAGTTTGAATGTCTCGTCAACATGTCTGTCAGTTTTCCTGTAAAGTCCCTCTGTAGTTACCTAGATGTCTTGGAGTCACTGCAAAAAATTTTATATTTTAGAAGCATAAAAAGGTTGCTTTGACATGTATACATAAAGAAAACTCAAATGTGCAAATCTGTGTAGATGACTTTAGTTCTTGTCACAGACCTGATAAAGGCCTGAAGCCTTACTGCATTAGTCTGCTGAAAGTTTAGTTAAGTCAGTCTTTTTGCATGTATGTTATGCTTTTCTTAATCGATTTGGGAATGTGGGTTGCAAATAGGCAATGTTTACCTAATTTAAGATTTAGCTTGACTGTATTAGTAGTAGTGTGTGGGGATGGGTACTTGCTGTTCTAAAAGACTTTTCACGTCCCTGTTTATACTGTTTGCCTTGAATAGGCTGGTTTAAAATTAAACAATACGTATATTTGCCACATCTACTTCTAAATGTATAAAAGCTGATATGTTAAACATTATACAATATTTCTGCAGTTTTGTTACTGAGGATTGCTTGTCTGTAACAAAGGCTTGTTGTTTTGGAATACTACTTGGTTTTTACGATTTTTGGGAATTATTGTAACTGAGCTCAACAAAAAACCACTAGGTTTCTCAATTTTTTTTTTTAATTTTTCTCAACACTCGTGGTGGTGAGATTGGAACTAGACAGATTCCTATGCTTGTTCATTGTATTTATAAAATACTTACACTGTTGTCTTACTGTTCTGCAAATATACAGAGATCAGTATATATTTTTTTGGTTTTATAATTTGCACTCTGATTCCTCACATCTCTGTTGAAACTGGTCCCCCCCTCCCTGTTCTTGGTTGTAGTTTAAATTTGGTGGCTTTTGCAGTGCCCGCCCCACTGTAGATTTGATCTAGGACACTCCCCCAGTCCCATCTCTTTACCGCATTCTACCTAATAAACCCTTTCTGCACTTGCTTTTAGTCCTTTTTAATTTAATTACATTTTTTCAAACTGTGTGTGGACTAATATTGCTACATACTCAAGTGTGCCAGCTTACACTGCATGTGAATTGTTTTTACTAATGTTTTTGCTACTTTTCTGAAAAAAAAAAATTATCTGCTTTTACTGCATTTGTGTTTATTTCTACTTTATTTTGCTTTTGCATCATCTTAAAAGTACTCAGTTGTATTTATTACTGCTTGGTGTATCTCATTCTAAGCCTTTTAGTTTAAGCACTTGGGCTTCAGACCAGTTGTTTTACATTAAGAAGGTTTGTGGTCTGCACTGTGGTGGCAGAACAGGTAACTTACATCCTTCTAAGTTGGGAACTGCTGATTGAGGGCTCGGTGTCTGTTATTCTAAAAGTGTATTAATTCTGGTTTAAGCACTTGGGCTTCAGGCCAGTTATTTTACATTAGAAGGGTTCGTGGTCTGCACTCTTGTGGGAGGAGAGGCTGGACTCTGCCCTTCTGAGCTGGAAATTTCTGGTTAAAGGCTTATAGTGCCTGCATATTTGAACTGCTTCTTACTGAAATTGGTACACCTTGTTTGCTGTAGCATAGACTAGATCCAGGTCTGCTGAATCTAGCTTTGTTTGTATAACTTGAGCACTAATCCAGGCATTCTTTAAAGTATTCAATTGTATTTATTACTGCTTGGTAGTAACTTGATTAAAGTGTAGCTATCATTCTAAGTCTTTTGGATTAAGCACTTGGGCTTCAGACCAGTTGTTTTACATTAGGAAGGTTTGTGGCCTGCTCTGTGGTGGCAGGACAGGTAGCTTACATCCTTCTAAGTTGGGAACTGCTGAGAGAGGGCTCAGTGTCTGTTATTCTAAAAGTATATTAGTTCTGGTTTAAGCACTTGGGCTTCAAGCCAGTTATTTTGCATTAAGAAGGTTCGTGGTCTGCACTCTTGAGGGAGGAGAGGCTGGACTCCGCCCTTCTGAGCTGGGAATTTCTGGTTAAAGGCTTATAGTGCCTGCATATTTGAACTGTTTCTTACTGAAATTGGTACACCTTGTTTGCTGCAGCATAGACTAAATCCAGGACTGCTGAATCTAGCTTTGTTTGTATGCTTGTTCTTTGTTTGCTTGTTATTTCCCTGAAACGCTAATTCCACCTAAAATGTGGCTATTCAGCGCTTCTGTGGATCCCTAGTGATATCTGCATTGCTTACTGTACTTATTTCCTTGTATCACTTGAAAGAAAGTCACTGTTTGTCATTTTTGCATTTAAGTTACCTGTAACACATTGCATTTAAGTTACCTGGCACTTGCCCACTAAAGCAATTATATAAGTCAGCACTAAAAATTAAAGTTCCCCGTTTATACTGTTTGCCTTGAATAGGCTGGTTTAAAATTAAATACATATATTTGCCACACCTACTTCTAAATGTATAAAAGCTAAGTTTAGCATTATAAAATATTTATGGTGTTTTGTTACTGAGGATTGCTAGTCGGTAACAAAGACTTGTTGCTTTGGAATACTACCTGGTTTTCACGATTTTTGGGAATTATTGTAACGGAGCTCAACGAAAGACCTCTAGGTTTCTCAATTTTTTTTTTTTTTTTGTTAATTTTTCTCAACACACGTGGTGAGGTTGGAACTAGACAGATTCCTATGCTTGTTCATTGTATTTATAAAATACTTAAACACACAGACAGACCTACAGCAAGTGTACACACAGACAGACCTACAGCAAGTGTACACACAGACAGACCTACAGCAAGTGTACACACAGACAGACCTACAGCAAGTGTACACACAGACAGACCTACAGCAAGTGTACACACAGACAGACCTACAGCAAGTGTACACACAGACAGACCTACAGCAAGTGTACACACAGACAGACCTACAGCAAGTGTACACACAGACAGACCTACAGCAAGTGTACACACAGACAGACCTACAGCAAGTGTACACACAGACAGACCTACAGCAAGTGTACACACAGACAGACCTACAGCAAGTGTACACAAAGAGCTACTCTGTGTGCACATATACATACAGATAATGTATACAATACATTTGCATACAGATATACATACTCACATGTATATAAATACATCTGTGTGAATATATTCAAATACATCTTCTCCGTGTTGGCATTTATACACATGCATCTATACAGTTACACCAGACTTGCACCTATGTCTAAATAACCATATGCAAATATACCTACAAATCAATATTTACACACACACACTTGGTTGATTAAACAGTTTAAAAAAACAAGTACACAGGTTACCAAAAAAGGACTTGTCATTTTGGTGCTGCTTGTGCCTTTGACAGTCCACTGAGTTTCAGCTAAAAGTGGCTAGTGGTTTGTCACATTGGGCTTGCTTCGTTTGATTTACAGTGGACTAAAAATTTTGGCCAGTACACAGGCTTCACCCTGCTTGCAGCAATAGAAGTGTTGCCTTGAAGTATGCATACACGACTATGACCACTTACCGCACAAATACTGTGAATAGCAGATCCAGTTTACTTCCTGAATAGAAGTCAAATAGCTCCCACGTGGAAATTGGAAATAGTTAAAAGGATACATTTAGAGTCCTGCAAAACATCCGTAATCTGTGTAAGAGTACTTGTATCAATTCCAACTTAACTGTTAGAAACTAGCAGTACTCTGGTACAGCACTAAAAATGCCAACACAGCCAAGGGCTTCCCGCGCGCTGAACCCTGCTTTACCTGGCACTAAATTACCTCTCTCAGAAAGTGAAGTTAAGGCCTTCTTGTACGAAGGATAAATGGTTTATCAGGGGAAATTCACCATCTACTTACATTTGAGGAGGAAAAAAAGATGCTCGATTTATGCTGCATTCTGTAACCCTCAAAGTACGAATTAGAAAGTGGCAAACATTCTGTAACTTCACCGTAGCAAAAATGTTTTGGAAGCCCATCAATACAAGTTTATACTTTAAACTGACATTTTCTAGCAAAATATAACTAAGCAACTGGGGATGCACAAGCCAGTGCATTTCTTTGGGCCGATCCCAAGCCTGGATAAATGAGGAGGTGTCAAGTCAGGAAGGGCATCCAGTGCAAAACTTTGGCCAAATGACATATGCGGACAATACAGATTTCCATACCAGATCGGTAGAGGCCCAGGTTAATGACTGCCACCAGTACTGTTGCCCAATTTCTACCAGCACCCTGTTGGCTTACTGTTGGCTGAAGGGGAAGGCATGCCCGAAGGCAGGAAGAGAGGAGGAAGGTTAGGAGTGTGTTAGTGAATGTAGGAACTTCAATGTTGGCAATATGACTGGTACAGGAAGAGAGAGCTAGTGGCTATGATTGAGAGAAAGAAGGTTTACCTATTGTGCGTACAAGAGACCAGATGGAAGGGGAGTAAGGCCAGGTATATCAAGGGTGGGTTCAAATGGTTTTATCATGGTGTGGATGGGAGGAGAAATAGCATAGCGGTTATCCCGAAGTAACAGTATTGCCAAAAGTGTTTTGGAAATGCAGACTGTGTCCAACAGTGATGTTTATAAAGCTGGAAACTGAGGGTGTAATGATAAATGTTAGTGCATATGCTCCACAAGCTGGGTGTGAGAGATGAAAAGAAAAATCTGAGCGAGCTAGAGGATTTGGTGGAGGGTACCCAAGGGTGACAGTGGTGAGTGGAGCAGATTTCAATGGGCATGTTGGAGAACAAAGGGTATGAGAAGTGATAGATGGGTATGGTGTTAAGAGGAGGAATGCAAAAGGTTAGCTGGTAATGGACTTTACGAAAAGGATGAACATGGCTGCGGTGAAAACTTATTTTAAAAGGAGGAAGGAGCATAGAGTGACATGCAAGAGTGGAGGAAAATACACACAGGCAGATTATATCCAATGCAGCACCCAGTCTGAAGGAGATTTGAGACTAAAGTGGTGACAGGGGAAATTGCAGTTAGGCAGCATAGAATGGTAGTCTGTAGGACATTTGTCAAGGAGGAGTGCGAGGGCAATGCCAAGGATCAAATGATGGAAGTTGAAAAGCATGAGGTGAAGTTCAGGAACAGGAAGCGTGGCGGATGACCACGCTGGCCGGATGACCGAGCGAGAGCGCTGGCCGGATGACCGAGCGAGAGCGCTGGCCGGATGACCGAGCGAGAGCGCTGGCCGGATGACCAGGCCCAACGAAGACTGGCACCAAGCGACGACTGGCTGATGACAGACGCTGGCAGAGAGCCTGGCATGAGCCCGGCGTGGCCGGATGACGAGAGCCTGGCCGAATGACGAGCCCATGAGAATGATAATACATTGGCTAAGTATGGTATAAAGGAAATGCTGGTCAGATGAGGCATAAGCTGAAAGATGACTGGAGGTTAGACAGCACGGGTTTAGCTAGCTGTTACTTGAAACTAAAGGCTTTTAGAGGAAGCCCAAGAAATCAAGGAAGCGTGGAAGATAGTTAATCAAGCTAGGAGCAAACTAAGAGCTGACAAGAGCTGGTACGGATGACATCGAAGCGTGGAGACAAGGATGCGCTAGGCAGATACAGGATGCCTATAAGGTGGTGTGAGATTAAACCTGGACAGCCTGAGCGTTATTGCAAATGGCTAATGACCTTGACAGGTCGACAGGAGCTCAGGGACTATGCAGTGACTAAGTGGTAATGCTAGTTATAGCCTGTAAGCACCCGCCAAGAGGACGCCAGCGGCTTCCGAGAACAGGAAAAAGGGTGGTGCAAGCACTAATGGGGATAAGGTGGCAAGACAGCGGGACGAGAAGGTGAACACAGCAAAGGTTCCTAGAATTTATAAACTCAAATGCTATGGAATAACTTGTTACCACTCCCACAAGAGGGGAAAACATACTGGACCTGATCATCACCAACATAGGGACTCTATGCTCCAGACCAGAAGTGTATCCCTCATTGGTAAGATCAGACCATAAACTAATCTCACTGGATATTCACATCCCAACTCCACCCCCTGCCCTGAAAACCACAGTGAAAAACTTCTCTAATGCAAATTTCACACTCCTCAAAACCGAGGTGGAATCCTTCAAAGCCCCCGGGCCTGTGGAAAATATGGCCCAGACCACAGAATCCTTTATAAATGCATTCTATGAACACCTTCAGGAATGCATGGATCATGCAATCCCAAATAAAACCAAGTCACAATCCTCCAAAGGCAGACGTCCTGTCTGGTGGACCCCAGCCATAAACAAACTATACAATAGAAGGAGGAAGCTACTGCATGATAGAGCAAAATCCCAAAAAGGGAAGGCATCTCTGATCAGTATTAGCAAAAAACTACGGGCACTCATAAAATCGTCTAAGGCCAGCTTCGAGAGAAAAATTGCACAGGACACTAAAGATAATCACAAGGCTTTCTTTAGTTATGTTAGGAACCTGGGTGGGAAATCCCAGATATGCTCAGAATTAGTCCAAAATGACAAAAAATACACCGAACCCACAGACATTTCCAACATCCTAGCTGACAGGTTCAGCGCAAACTCCACCCCCTCCCCACCAAAAGGGCAAATATCTATTCCAGCAGAGTGTTGCCCCCCCTGACATCTCAGATGCTCAGGTAAGAGCTGCCCTCTCCAAAGCAAAAAACGGTGTCCCGGGCTGCGTCCTACATGAACTCCAAGAAGTGCTAAACCCAAACATAAAACTACTGTTCAATCTCAGCCTTACTACAGGATATGTACCCAAAGAGTGGCGTACAACAACAGTGGTCCCTCTCCACAAATGTGGTGCCTCAACGGATCCTGGAAACTATCGCCCCATAACCCTGACTAGCTTGGTCTGCAAAGCTATGGAAAGGATCATCATGGACCTCATAAATAAAGATATTGGGGACCTGCAGACACTGGATCCTACCCAGTTTGGCTTTGTTAAGGGCAGATACTGCCTCTTAAACCTGGTTGATTTCTTTGAAACAGTCACTAAGGCCATTGACGAGGGGAAGGTGGTCCACACAGCCTACCTGGACCTCGCAAAAGCCTTCGATACAATACCCCACTCGGGCATTATAGACAAGCTCACCAGCTTAAATATAAACCCCTATGTCACTAGATGGGTTGCAAACTGGCTCAAGGACAGAACCCACATGGTTAGAATTGCTGGAGCCATGTCAGACTCCAAACCAGTTACAAGTGGTGTCCCACAAGGCTCAGTCCTGGGACCTCTCTTGTTCGGTATATATTTCTCAGAGGTACAGGCCAACACAGAAGGACTGTGGCTGACCAAGTTTGCAGATGACTGCAAACTGGGAGTCATAATCGACACTCCAGCCGACACAAGCATCCTCCAAAAGGGCCTCATAGAAACAGACAACTGGTGCCAGAGCCATGGCCTCAAGCTAAATGCCAAAAAGTGTATAGTCATCCCCTTTGGCAAAAACAAAGTGCCCACAAATTACCATATAGGTGGTAATCCATTAAGTACAGAAGAAGTAATTAGGGACCTGGGGACCCAAGTTGATAGCAATCTCTCATTTGACAACCACGTGGCCAAAGTGGTTAGAAAAACATTTTATATAGACCACCTAATCATGAAGGGATTCACATCTAGATCAGGGGAGATAATCGTGCCTCTTTACTCATCCGTCATCAGGCCCATAATTGAGTACAATGCCCCTTTTGGGATGTACCTTACCAGACACCTGCAGCAACTGGAAAGACCCCAAAAGTACCTCACCAAGAGGATCAAAGGGCTCAAACAGATGCCATATGCTGCCCAGTTAAAGAAACTCCAGCTCTAGTCAGTGGCATACCACCTGCTCAGAGGCGATCTGTGCCTGATGTATAAAGCCATGTCCAACCCAGAATTAATGGACATGCTGCACCTCAGAAAATCCAAATTCCATCGAGCTACGCGCTCGAGAGACTTGAACCTCAGCATCGAAATAAATAGGACATGCTGGAGGGACAGATTCATAACCCAGAGGCTCCCTTCACTCTGGAATAAAATCCCAGTCCAGGTAAGGCAGAGTCCCTCATTGACTCTCTTCAAGAGGAATCTTGATGAGTGGATGGGAGATCGTAGGTTTACCCCGGGTATCACTTCTGTGTCACTGTTAGACAGAGGCACAGTATACTAACCTCGAAAAAGGGCATAGCAAAATTATTTTAAAATGGGTGGCGAAAGCCAAGCACACTCTGGCTAGGCTTATAAATGCCCTAGGGCAGATAGCCTAGTATGAACCTATGAACCTATGAACCTATGAACATACAAAGACCTACAGCTAAATGTACACAAAGACAGACCTACAGTAAATGTACACAAAGACAAGAGTCGTATAGTAATGTACACAAAGTATGTGCTACTTTGTGTGCACATATACATACCGATAATTTACGTATACAATATATTTGCATACAGATATACACATTCATATATGTATATAAATACATCTGTGTGACTATATATTCAAATACAAGTATCTTATCTGTGTTGGCATTTATACACATGCATCTATACAGTTATACCAGACATGCACCTATGTCTAAATAACCATACGCAAATATACCTACAATCAATATTTACACACACACTTGGTGTTGAAAAAACAAGTGCACATGTTACCAAGAAGGACTAAAGTAATTTTGGTGCTGCTTGTTCCTTTGATAGCGCACTGCGTTTCCTGCTAAAAGTGGCTACTGGTTTGTTACACTGGGCTTCCTTCATCGTTTGATTTATAGTGGACTACAGTTTTTTGCCAGTACACAGGCTTCACCCTGCCCGCAGCAACAGAAGTGTTGCCTTGAAGTATGCATACATGACTATGACCATTTACTGCACAAATACTGTGAATAGCAGATCCAGTTTACTTCCTGAATAGAAGTCAAATAGATCTCACTTGGAAACTGAAAATAGTTAAAAGGACACATTTAGTGTCCTGCAAAACATCCGTAATCTGTGTAAGAGGACTTGTATCAATTCTAACTTAAGTAACTGTTAGAAACTAGCACTACTCTGGTACAACACACTAAAAATGCCAACACAGCCAAGGGCTTCCCACACTCTGAATCCTGCTTTACCTGGCACTACATGACCTTTCTCAGAAAGTGAATATAAGGCCTTCTTGTACAAGGGATAACAAATGGTTTATCAGGAGAAAGTCACCATCTACTTACTTTTGATGAGGAAAAAAATAAAGATTCTTGATTTATGCTGCATTCTGTAACCCTCAGCAGAAGTTGCAGTTAAAAAGTGGCAAACTACATTCTGCCCAACTACCATGTAAATGTCTGAAGCCTATCAATACAAGTTTATACTTTAAACAGTGACATTTTCTAGCAAAATATAACCTAGCCACTGGGGATGCACAAGTCAGTGCATTTCTTTGTGCCGGTCCCAAGCCTGAATAAATGGGGAGGCGTTACATCAGGAAGGGCATCCGGTGTAAAACTTTGGCCAAATGACATATGCGGACAACAATACAGATTTCCATACCAGATCAGTCGAACACCAGTACTGTTAGCCAACAGGGTGCTGGTAGAAATTGGGCTACTGTTGGCCAAAGGAGAAGAGGGGAAAGGCATGCCAGAAGGCAGGAAGAGAGGAGGAAGGTTAGGAGTGTGTTAGTGAAGGTAGGAACTTGAATGTTGGCAGTATGACTGATATAGGGAGAGAGCTAGCTGCTATGATGGAGAGAAAGAAGGTTGATATATTGTGTGTACAAAAGACCAGATGGAAGGGGAGTAAGGCCAGGTATATCAAAGGTGGGTTCAAATGGGTTTATCACTGTGTGGATGGGAAGAGAAATAGCATAGAGGTTATCCAGAAGGAACAGTATTGCCAAGAGTGTTTTGGAAATGCAGAGAGTGTCTGATAAAGTGATGTTTAGGAAGCTGGAAACTAAGGGTGTAATGATGAATGTTAGTGCATATGCTCCACAAGCTGGGTGTGAGATGGATGAAAAGAAAAATTTGAGCAAGCTGGATGATTTGGTGGAGAGGGTACCCAAGGGTTACAGAGTGGTGATTGGAGCAGATTTCACTGGGCATGTTGGTGAAGGGAACAGAGGGGATGAGGAAGTGATGAGTAGGTATGGTGTTAAGGAGAGGAATGCATAAGGTCAGCTGGTAGTGGATTTTATGAAAAGGATGGACATGGCTGTGGTGAAAACGTATTTTAAGAGGAGAAAGGAGCATAGAGGGATGTGCGAAAGTGGAAGAAGATGCACACAGGTGGATTATATCCAATGCAGGAGGCCCAGTCTGAAGGAGATTGGAGACTAAAGTGGTGACAGGGGAAATTGTAGTTATGCAGCATAGAATGGTGGTCTGTAGGACATTTGTGATCAAGGAGGAGTGCGAGGGCAGTGCCAAGGATCAAATGATGGAAGTTGAAAAAGGGCGATTGTGAGGTGGAGTTCAGGGAAGAGTTAAGACCGGCAGTGGGTGGCAGTGAAGAGTTACCAAATAGCTGGGTAACTACAGCAGAGCTGGTAAGGATGACAGCTAGAAACGTGCTTGGTGTGACATGTGGACAGAGGAAGGAGGACAAGGGGACCTGGTGGTGGAATGAGGAAGTACAGGAGAATATGCAGAGAAAGAGGTTGGCGAAAATAGTGGGATTGTCGGAGATCATGAAAGTAGACAGGAGTGCAAGGCAAAGAGAATGTGGTGAAGGGTAAGGCGTATGGAGAGTTGTATGAAAGGTTGGACACTAAAGAGGGCGAAAAGGACCTGTAGCGACTGGCTAGACAGAGTAGGGAAAGATACGCAGTAGGTAAGTGTGATTAAGGATAATGACAGAAACATACTCACAAGTGAGGAGTGTGTGTTGAGCAGATGGAAAGAGTACTTTGAGGGACTGATGAGTGAACAGAGAGGTGGTTGGATGGCTGGCAAGAGGCAGAAGGTTGGATGACATAGGGATAGTAAATCAGGAAGTGCAATGGATTAGCATGGAGGAAGCAAGGACAGCTATGAAGAGGATGAAAAGGCTGCTAGTACAGATGGCATACCTGTGAAAACATGGAGGTGTTTAGAAAGTGGAGTTTTTAGCAGATTGTTTAATGAAATCTTAAAAAGTGAGAGGATGCCTGAGGAGTGGAGAAAGCATTTTGGTACAGATTTTTAATAAGGGTGACGTGCAGAGCTGTAGTAACTACAGAAGGATAAAACTGATCAGTCACAGCATGAAGTTATGGGAAAGATTAGTGGAAGCTAGGTTAAGAAGGGAAGGAATTAGTGATCAGCAGTATGGTTTCATGCCAGGAAAGGAGCACTATAGATTCAATGTTTGCTCTGAGTGTGTTGAAGTATAGAGAAGGTCAGAAGTCATTGCATTGTGTCTTTTTGGACTTAGAGAAGGCATATGACAGGGTGCCTAGAGAGGAGTTGTGGTATTGTATGAGGAAGTCAGGAGTGACAGAGAAGTATGCAAGAGTGGTACAGGATGTGTACGAGGGTAGTGAGACAGTGGATGTCTGTGGTGGGAGTGACAGATGCATTTAAGGTGGAGGTGAGATTACACCAAGGATCAGCTCTGAGCCCTTTACTTGCAATGGTAATGGACAGGTTGACAGTTAAGATCAGACAGGAGTCTCCATGGACTATGATGTTTGCAGATGATACTGTGATCTGTAGTGAGAGTAGGGAAATGGTTGAGGAGATCCTGGAGAAGTGGAGATGTGCTCTAGAGAGTAGAGGAATGAAGGTCAGCAGTACTAAGGCAGAATGTGTGGTGTGTGTGTGGGGGGGAGAGGGAGGACAGAGGAATGGAAGATGCAGGGAGTAGAGGTAGCAAAAGTGGAGGAGTTTAAATACTTGGGATCAACAATTCGGAGTAATGGCGAGTGTGAGAAAGAGGTGAAAGAGTACAGGCAGGATGGAGTGGAGAGAGGCGTCAGGAGTGATTTATGACAGGTACCAGTAAGAGTGAAAGGGAAGGTATTACAAGAGGGTAGTGAGACCAGCTATGTTATATGGGATGGACGGTGGCATTAACAAAAAGGAAGAAGTCAGAGCTGGACGTGACAGAGTAAAATTTAAGATTTGCACTGAATGTGATGAAGATAGACAGGATTAGGAACAAGTATATCAGAGGGTCATCTCAGGTTGGACAGTTTAGAGACAAATCCAGAGAGGCGAGACTGCATTGGTTTGGACATGTGCTGAAGAGGGATGCTGGGTATATTGGGAAAAGGATGCCAAGGATGAAGCTGCCAGGTAAGAGGAACAGGAAGGCCTAAGAAAAGGTTTATGGATGTGGTGAGAGAGGACATGCAGGTGGTTGGTGTGACAGAGCAAGAAGACAGGAAGAAATAGAAATGGATGATCCACTGTGGCGACCCCTAATGGGAACAACCAAAAAAGGAATATTTTCTAGTAAAATACTTTAAACAGACCCTGGAGAAACCATTACTTCTGCACTAAAAAAATAACTTTGCGACAGCTTGTAACAGCAGCTGCACACTGAAATTTCTAGTGTCAAATCACAATACCAGGTAATGTCCTCCACATTTTTTCTGTTTTAATTCAAACATTTCAAATATTTCAAGTCACTCTCAAGGAAGAGTTTTTATTCTTACATTATAAATGCAAGATATAAAATTGAGGACAACATATTACTTAACACTTGAGAAAAATGCATGTCAATTGTGAACTGAATTTTAAGAAAGTAATAGGTTGACAGCCAAATCATGGACTGCATCTTCACTGTATTCAGAGATACAAATGGGAGTTTCAGATATTTTCAAATATACACAATCTCGGCGGTACTCACTTTTTAAGAGGATACCCCATCTCCAACTGTAAAGTTGGAAATGAGAGGTCCTCAGCAATATTCTTATGCTTCATATGTATAGTACATGACAGGTCATAAAAATGCGACATCAAAAACCAGCAGAGTGAGGTTTGCTTTCGGGGGGGGGGGGTCGAAAGGAAAACGTTTTTTGCGATACATAAAACAGAACCCTACCACTAAATTCAGCCCAAATTTGTCTGAATAGTGACAGTGATAAAGGAAGATGGATACAAGATTAGGACTTTGCTTTGCCCATCTGCACCACCCACCTAGCTAATGTGCGCCAACCCTAAACATTACAAAAACACTTTCCATGCTACCAAGACACTAGCGCACACAAGCATCAACACATGTGCACAAAGCTAAACACATCTCCTTTCAAAAAAGGGCTCTTTCAGCAAGTGTGATATTTCACAATAGTGCATTACGCATGCAGAAAAATGCATGAAGAACCTTTACTATCTTCAAGTGAACATTTCTGGAAAGTCAGGTGGGGCAGAAAAGTTGCTGAATAAAGTTGAAAAACAATTGACAAGAGATTACCACAGCTATACTGGAAAGGAAAACAGAATGCTGGTTTAACAGGATTTTAAAAGGGGAAGCACCAACATCCTGCAAGAAAATGGTGGTGGCTATTACTACCCAAGGATGGCAAAGACCCTTCAGATCCAGCTTTGTATAGGTCCATTTCAATTCTAAACCACAATTATAAAGTGTTCATGTCTATAACAGGTAAAAAAGAATGACAAAGGTGATGCCAATACTGGTACGTATGGATCAATATGGTTTTGTAGAGGGAAAGCATACATTTCACAATATTAAAAGAACAATGATGATCCAGAGGGAAGCAGAATGCAAGAAAATACCACTGTTGGTGGGTCTTTAAGCAGAGTTAAGCATTCCACAGAGTAAGCTGGGAATTTAAGCAGGGCAATGGAAGCATTTACATTCTCCGATAGAGATATACGAGTGATCACAGGCGAAAGTTAGTGGGTGCATTCCTCTCTGATAAGTTGTTTGAGCAGAGGAACCAGATAGCATTGTCCTCTTTCCCCTTTTGTTATCTGTGTTTCATTTAGAACCATTGACAAAGAAAATAAGGGACTCTCATTCAAGGATACAACTGGTATGGTAGTAAAGAAAAACTGGTTTTATTTGAAGATATTTTTATGCCTGATAAAACCAGGTGGTCATTTTAGCATTGTGGAACATTTTGAGACAGCTTCAAGTCTTTTCAGGATACAAAATTAATGAAGATGAAACAAAGGCAATAGCTGTAAATGATGTACCCACACATGAACTGGTTCAGCAATACCAATATTTATGGTGACATGATAAAATGAAGTTCTTAGCAGTATGGATTACAAAGGATTCTGTTGTGGCAGCTAAGGATAAGTGGGAAGAGACTAATCAAGAGAAAATACACAAGCTGAAAAAAATGGAAGCTCCTTTATGGATAGCAAGATACAAGCAATCAAAATGTTTTTAGTCCCTTTAAATACAGGTCACACATACTTTTATCAACCAGAGGAGAAGCTGTGGATAGCAAATAAACAGTTGAAGGATTTTATCTGGTAGGGGAACAGGGCAATAGTTAAGTAGGATAAGCAGATTCTTCCGCAAGAATAAGGTGGTTTGGGATTACCTGATTTGAAGAGGTATTTCAGTGCTACACAGTTAAGGCTCCTATACACAGCACAAGCAGAAAACTATAATTCAAAGTGGCAACAGAAGGAGGAGGCTCAAGAAACAAGGAGACACTGGGATTTTGAATGGAGATCCTTAAAAAAATAAACTATAGAGATAATATTCATAAAGTAGCAGAAAGTATTCTAAGAACTAAGCCAACATGGGAATGGAGAAAGGAGATTCTGCTGATAGGGATGAATACAACTGGTGAGAAAGACAATAAGGGGGCTGAATTTACTAGAGAAAACCAGAAAAGGAAAGTACAGTTGTGTACACTTACCATAAATGTAGATGTTAGAGTGTATGCACTGTTGCAGTCCTCACATATGGGTTATCCGGCTCCCGGTAGCCCTCAGTCAGCCCAAATACTGGAGTCCTTGGTATATGACGTCGACTGCCGCCGGTTGCAAAACTGATGTCAGTACATTAGGTATAAAGGGAGACAGCCAACATAATTTCAACAGTTTTTCTTCCCTTAACTGTCAGGAGCCCCCAAAAGAAGGCTAATCGAGGAATGGTAGCTCCCTAGACACGTCATGCAAAAAATAAAAATTCATAGTCTGTACCTTAGGAAAAAAGGGGGAATGGAGGGTGTGAAACCAGGACTGCAACAGTGAATAAACTCTAACATCTACATTTATGGTAAGTGTACACAACTGTACTAGGTTCTTCATGTTTCACCATTGCAGTCCTCACATATGGGTTGATTTCCAAAGCCCAGTAAGAAGACAAAGGGGGGGGAAGGATCACAGATTAAGGGTTAGTAAGTAGGCCCTGCAAAACTGCATCGGCAAAACCAGCCCTAGATTTAGAAAACAAAGGAAGATTGTAATGCTCTGTGAAAGTATGGACAGAAGACCAAGTAGCTGCTTCTAGAATGTCCTTAGTAGGCACACCTCTCAGTAAGGCTGCAGAAGTAGAGGCTGCTCTAGCAGAAAGGGTCCTAATACTCTGAGGGGGAACCTTACCATGCTGCAGGTAACAAAAGTGAATACAATGAGCAATCCATTTGGAGATGGTTTTGAAATAGCTTTACCCTGAGCCCCAGGAGCAAAACCAACCAACAACTGTTCAGATTTTTGAAAGGATTTGGTCGCAAGTAAAATCTCAGCTGTCTATGCACATCGAGAGAGTGCAGAATCCTTTCCTCTTTATTTGGTGATTGTTGAAAAATGAAGGCAGGTGAATAAACTGGTTAAGGGTCAAACTGGAAACTACCTTAGGCATAAAGGAGGGATTGGATCTCAGAGAAACCCGATCTGAGTGAAAAATAATGAAAGGTTCTACTGCCATTAAGGCTTGCACCTCAGATACCCTACTAGCTGAAGTAATAGCTAAAAGGTAAGCAGACTTCCAGGATAGAAACTTCAAATCTGCAGAGGCAGCTGGTTCAAAGGGAGGCAGAGTAAGTTTTTCCAGGACAAAAGTAAGATCCCAAGTAGGAGTAGGAGCTCTTCTGGGAGGTCTAAGATTACTAGCTCCCCTCAGGAACTGCTTCATCAAAGGGTGAGAAAAAAATGTGTTGCTCAAAAGAACAATGAGCTGAAATTGCTGAAGCGTGAATTTTGACTGAAGAAAAAGAAAAGTCCACCATTAAGCAATCCTGCTAGGTAGTCAAGAATGAGTGAAAGAGAAGGATGAGAAGTCTCTTCTCCTTTAACTAGAATCCAAGAGCAAAATCTAAGCGAACTTAGGCCAGACTCCGAAATGCTTATTCTTAGGAGATTTAAAAGAAGGCA
Organism: Protopterus annectens; assembly: GCF_019279795.1. Lineage (NCBI taxonomy): Eukaryota > Metazoa > Chordata > Ceratodontiformes > Protopteridae > Protopterus > Protopterus annectens. Next base: position 283,154,712 of record NC_056734.1, on the reverse strand, counting down.
AGATTTGAATAAGCTATGTAATGTTTAACAATGTCTGGCTATATAAGTGATGTATAACGCTCACAACTAAAAATGACAATATTGTTTTCTTTTATATAAATGCATGACTGCCTAGGTCATAAATGATAATTTAATAAAGATGCTAAAAAAATAAGGAAAACTGAACACTGCCAAGTCATTGCTAAATAAAGGCAAGATAAATTTTTTTAACCTTGTCTATTAAGAGAGTTTCAAAGTTCTAAGATAAAGGGACACATGCTAATGTAACTAGGGACAAAGCAAAGGCAGCTTTGATTTTGTGTAAACTAGGAACAAGGTCTACAGGAGCTACTTTCCAGTGATTAAAGGTGAGGGATCCTGGTAAACTTTTACAGAATATACTCCATTAATAACTAGGATGATGCGTTGCCACGGTGGTGCAGCGGTTAGCATTGTCGCCTCAATGCAAAAGGTTCTCCCATTCGATTCTCAGCTGGAGCGCCTTCTTTGTGGAGTCTGCATGTCCTCCCCGCAGTTGAGTGATGTCTAAAGACATGTAGGTAGGTGCATGCATGAGTGTGCCTTCTTTGAAGGCTGGGCATTGGGCTGGCAACTTGTAACTGTAAAAATCCACTGCCAATAATTAGCGGACCAGAGTTCCACTGTGACGACCCCATACCGGGAAAAGACAAAAGACAAAATAAGTAGCACAATGCCAGAAAATCACAAGTGGTCCCATTATCAAAGGGAAGCCATTTGTAACAAAGCAAGTTGAGAGGCCAATTATAGTCTCACTTCCACTTGGTAAAAAAATGCACACGAGAGAGAATGTTGCAAGGCAGAATCTGTTTGTCAATGTGAGACTGCATGTCTTCACAGCAAAATCATAGGTTCATAGGTGTGTACTAGGCTAATGGCCCTGGGGCCTTTACAAGCCTAGCCATAGGATTACCCTGGCATAGTGCCATCTGACCTTTGTTCCCATTGCCTCTGTCGAGTAGCACCACTGGAGTTATCCCCGGGGTGAAATTTCTGTTTCCCATCCACTCAAGATTTCTCTTGAAGAGGGTCAGTGATGTGCTCTGCTTGACATGTTTGGGAAGTCTGTTCAATAGCATGGGCAGTCTCTGGGTTATGAACATGTCCCTCCAGCATGTTCTCTTAACTGTGGTATTGAGGTTGAGGTTTCTGAAGTGTGTGGTGGAGGGATTGGGATTTCTTTAGATGTAGCATTTCTAACAAAGCTGGGTCAGACATGGCTTTGTAAGTCAAGTAGAGATTGCCTCTAAGCAGGCGAGTTGGAATTTTTTTTTTTTGTGTCTGTCCATATAGGACAAGTGTTTAAGGCCTAGGATCCTCTTTGTGAGGAACTTTTGCAACCTCTCCAGTTGTTGCAGGTGTCTAGTGAGGTACATGCCAAATGGTGCATTGTACTCTGACTGGCCTAATGAGGGAAGAGTAGAGGGAGACAATGACTTCTTTTTCCTGGATGCAAAACCCTTAGAAATGAGACATAGGACTTTCTGACCACAGTGGCAATGTGGTGATCAAAAGAGTTTGCTGTCAAGCTGTGTTCCCAGATCTCTTATGCCTGTGTTCAGTGGACTACCACCAATGCGGTAAATCATGTGAACCGGGTTTTTCCCAAAGGGCATGACTACACATTTGTTTGGCATTGAGCTTAAGGCCATGTTTTGACAACAGTAGTCGGTGTCAGTGAGCCCATTCTGTAGAATGTCAACATCACTTGGGGAGTTAACAGCACCCAACTTGCAATCGTCAGCAAACTTTGTCAGCCAGAGTCCCTTCACATTGGCCTGGACTTCAAAGTAGATACCAAACAGGAGAGGACCCAGGACCATACCCCGTGGGACTCCACTCGTGACTAGTCAGCTACTTTCACACTGCGGGTACTGTGAGCCAGTTTGCAACCCACCTAGTGATATAGGGCTTGACGCCATGCTTAGTGAGTTTTTCTATGATTCTTGAGAGGGGAATGGTATCAAAAGCCTTGCCCAGATTAAGGTAGGCTGTATGAACCATCCACACCTCTGGTGACTGTCTCAAAGAAGTCGACCAAGTTGAGCAGGCATGACCTACCATTCACAAAACCTAACTGTGTGGGATCCAGAGTTTGGAGATTGCCTATATCCTTGTTTATAAAGTTCATGATGACATGTTCCATAGCTTTGCATATCAAACTTGTCAGGCTAATGGGGTGATAGTTCCCAGGGTCTGTAGTTGCTCCTCCTTTGTGGAGAAGGATGACTATAGCAGTGCACCATTTGGTAGGGACAAAGCCTGAGGTGAGACTGTGATTGAACAGGTGCACACAGGGAGGTGCCAGTTCACTCTGTAGTTCATGTTGAACATCAGGGATATTGTCAGGTCCCATAGAAGTTGTATTCTTGGCCTTGGACAGTGCTGCTTTAACTTGTGCAGCAGTAATACTGGATTCCTGGCAATCTACTGGTATTGTGATTGGTCCTTTGGAGGGGGTAAAGTCGGCACTGAATCTGTTGGCCAGTATACTGGCAATATCATTGGGCTTGGTATAGGAGGTACCATTGTGCAGTAGCTCAGAGCAAATCTGGGTACTGCCATGGAGATTCTTTACATAAGGCCTTGTGGTTGTCTTTACTATCTGCTGCAATTCTGTTTTCATAGCTAGCTTTAGAGGATTTGATGAGGGACCTTAACTTTTTGTTGAGGCTGATAAGGGAGTTTTTCCAGTCTTGGGACTTCACCTTATTCCACATCAGTTTCCTCCTCCTGTTGTAGAGTTTGTTTATGGCAGGGGATCACCAAATTGGCTTCCTTTTGTTTTTTTTTTTTGGAGGAGAGCATCTTAGTTCTATTGGGTATGGCGAGATCCATGCATGTGTGTACATCTTCACACCGTGCATTGATATATGATTCTGCGGTCACAGCTATTCTCCATTTGCATGGGTGCTGTGAAGTTAGCCACCTCTGTTTTTAGGAGCCCAAAGTTAACTTTGGAGATGTTTTTCATGGTAGTTACCTTTGCGGGGGTGGGAGGGATGTGGATTTCCAAGGTGATTAGTTTGCGGTCGGATCTAACCAGGGAGGAGCTGACTATTGGTGTCGAGCAATGGTCGCTCAGGTTAGTAACGACCAGGTCAAGGATGTTGCTACCTCTAGTGCGGGTAAGAACAAGCTGATCCAGGGCATTGGAATTAATGAACTCCAGGAAACGTTGGGCAAGTGTATTGGTACACGATTAGTTTACCCAGTTATTGGAGGGGTAGTTGAAGTCGCCTACTAAGAGTGCTTTAGGTTGAACTCTAATATTCTCCATAGTGCTTAGGAATGTGGAGTGTGAGTCTTGGGAAATGGTTGGGGACCTATAGCATGCTACGACCTGAATCGGTCTCTTACCCAATGTTAGCTGCACATGAAGTATCTCTGATGCCTTATGTTGGGCTACCAGTCTGCAGGTCTGCGCATCCTTTATGAATATGGAAACACCACCACCTTTGGCGCTTCGGTCCAAGTTCTGGGGCCGAAAGGTGTGGAATGAGTTATTGCCTGGTAGTGCATGGGGTGCTTTCTGCTGCCTTGAACCAGGTCTCTGTTACAGCACAAATGTCGATGTTCTCCATTTTTTAAGGAGTGCTTCGAGCGAGTGCATTTTGAGATTTAGACTTCTGGCATTGAGCAGCATGACCCTCAGATTGCATTTGTATGTAGCTGTTACAGTGGTAATTTGGCTTTAGAATACCACCTAAAAAAGGCACTATAAGGGCGGCAAGAGCCTTGGCCAGTATCCGAAAGTCCAGGGGTCACAAATGGCCATCTCTGGCAAAGCATCGAGGTCCATCAATCATGTCATCCCAGACAAGCAGATACTAGATCCCCTTAGAATGACACCAGAAACTTAGACAATTGTTGAAAATCAATAATTTTCTGCTTGTACTGTGGTATCACTCTGGGTGATGGTAGGATGCTGTTCAGGGCTAGGGTCATACCCGCCTGGCTACGTAATCCAAGAGCTCCTCCATGTCTTCCTGTAGTCTAGGGAGGTATGTTTCAGGTCATTCACACCATGTACAATGAGTCATATTTGTACTTGTTGAGGGACATATGTGCATAAGTTATGTGGCAGATCCTGGCACCTGACAGGCAGCTGACTGTTACCTTCTCCTTATTCAACCAAGTGAGTGGGACATCAGTGTGCCTCACTATCGAGTCAGCTATGACTAGTGTGTTGAGCATGCTGTATTGCCTTAGGGGCTTTGGTTGAATGGCACTGTTTAGGAGAGTTATGCATCTCATGATTAGTGTTGCGTTGTGGTGGTAGAGTGCATTTCTGCCTTGGAGGTCTCTGCTGCTTTGGTAGATTTTTATTGAGAGCCTTTGTGAAGGTGGGTGTGTGGTGTTTTTATGTGAAGGCAGAAACCTTTACATAAAGCTACACAGTTCTGCAACTGGGCAGTTACTAAAATGGACCGGATCCCACTTACCATAAGGAGCTGTTGGCCATACTTCTTTCCCCATGCTTTGAATTTTGCTTCCCCAGGGGCCAAGTGTACTACAGGTATGCCTTGAATTTTTAAATCCGGTTCCTGTCTTATGAAAAGGTCAGTCTTTGGCTGGCCTATGAAGGGCCCTTAATACCTTTTTCAAAATAGAATTTGACAGCATGGAGAAGCCTTAATATTGTCAGATTCTATTAGAATTCTGGTTGTTTTAGATTCTAGTCATTAATCCCATTTACTAATGGGATATGTGCTTTTACTCGGTTTATCTGATACAATAGTGCTTTGTGATAAGTTACCTTAAGTTAAACATTAACTGTGGGTACAGGCCATCTATATTCATTCATTCACAAATCAGCTTAGAAGAAACAAGAACTAAACTGCAGGTTGTCTAAAGTAATCACAACCATGACTGCTTGCGAACTGCAAAACTAAAGTTAATTCAACACAAACTAGCTAGTTTACATGTTCACAGTTCCTCAAACTCCTCTGTGGTGGTCAAAGTTCTGAAACTCCATGCCAGTTTCCAGTGTAGCTGCCCCATTTACCCCATATTTCCTATGGTGTTTGCTTAGGAATTTTAATGCTGTAGTTTTGTGATGGGAGGACAGGAAAATTGGTGCTCTGGTGGACAGAAGCATGTGCTTTAGACTGAGCTAAAACGGGGGGGGGGGGGGACTGTGATTTTAAATGTGGTTATATTGTGAATTAAGGATATCTTAAAAAGTAAATGTGTGTGTTGGAGGGGGGCAATTTTCCAAACAGATGGAGTAAGTTTGTTGAAATCCCCTTTTGTAGTACCTGGGGTAAAGAAGCAGATTTTGCAGCATGACACTGGAGTCTGCATTTTGTAAGGAGTCACCTATGGTGCAGAAGGCTGTGGGTTCTATTCCCACATCAGATGCATCAATTGCTAATACTGCAGTACAGCAGAAGGGTGGGTGGCTGCACTCCAGAGTGCAGTATTCTGATGAGACATTAAACCAAGGCCCCATCTGCTTGCCTCAATGGCACCTATCGAATATGGGCAGTTCCCCAATGCCCTAGCTAAACTTCTCCACTAGCAAATGCACCACTTTGGGTCTTCCTTCAAGAGACTACTAGCCTACTGAGACTACCCCAGTCAAAGTATAGACAAACAAAAATAAAAGTATCATTTATGTAAACAAGGGTAAGAAATGGAAAACAGTTTACGTAGGACAACAGAAAACAGGCTGCCTGTAGACTAGATGGAAGGCTAGTAATGCCGAAGACTGCAGTGACATGCTATACTGTCTGCAAGGTTCAACATATCCTGCTAAGGATTTTTTGAACAATGCAGTTTCTGGAATTACCAAAAAAAAAAAGCTATTAAAGGCAGATATCTGACACCATACTTACCTCAATTTATAGAACTCTCTACAGCCAAATCCAAATGACAGGGCCACTGGCATGGTCAAAGCAAGAGGCTAACTGTGACCCATCAAGGACAGTCACCTCATATCTTCAACATCAGTAACCCTTCCTTGATGGGTTCCTGTGGCTTAGATGATTAAAAAGTTTTCTTAAAAATAAAAAAAAAAAGTTATCACATATGACATAAGCAATCATACATTTACATAAATGAAAACAACTTGTCTATCCAGTCACTGTCAATCAAACATTACATAGCTCATTCAAATTTTGCCTTTTAACCATTCCTCCTATGCATGTATGGTTTACTCAACTCCCAGTATTTTCTATGTAATTTGCTCCTACACTTTTTTTTTAAAGATCCCGATTCCAGTTGTCTTACCTCTGTTACTATATGCACTTTGTGTCTTTCGGTTTTTCCCAGTTAGGGGTCGCCACAGCGGAACTCCGGTCCGCTAATGATTGGTAGTTGATTTTTACGTGCCAAGTTACCAGCCCTGATGCACAACCTTCAACGAAGGTACACCCATTCACGCATGTCTCCACGCAGAAGACGCTCTAGCTGAGAATCGAACCGGACAGTGTCTTACTGTGAGGCGACAACTACTTCTATTAAAATTGCTTCAGACTTTTGATTTTCATTTTCTAGTAATTGCTTTTTTGGCAGCCACGACAAGCAGACTCAACAAGGCCTAACCATGCATGTCTAAGCAACTGCGATTCTGTAACATAGCTCAAAAAAATTTCTTATTTAAACCAATTGCTCACCCCGTATCTCACACAGCAAACTGCAGGGAATCTAAAGTCTGCCAACTCATTACACTCCCAGAAAATGTTCTCAGTTACCTCTTTCTTCCCCCTTCATGTCTCCAACATTTGCTGCCTACCAGAGGAAAAATTCTTTGGTGTCTACTTGGAGTATAAAAATACTTATGTAAATACTTCCACACAGGAGCTTTATTTGACTTGGTTGAATCTTAAGCAATACACTGCCAGGGTGGAATCACTTGGAAGGCAGGCCTAGTACAAAAGTTCAGAAAGCAAAGTCATAATTCACAGCTGTACTTAATGAAGCAGCCACACTCTCGGGAATTCCCATTTTGACAGTGGCAATGATGCAAATATATGTAACAAAAGGTTTAAAGCAAGAAGCACTGGAGTCAATTCCCCTCCCAGCACAGTAGGGCTTAAGAGCAACACAACTGACAACCACTTGAAAAGCATTTTGTAAACGAACAAGGGTCTAAAGCTTTGACATACGGGTGATAGTGCTGTTGGCTATTTAAGGACTTAAATACTGCCAAGCCTGCAGACTCTAGCAGCAGACAGTATCCAACGTTCATTATTAACATACTTATCTTCAAAAGACAAAAGGCAGACAGCATTCCTTTAAGGAACAGCTTCCCTGTTGGTGTTAGCCCACAATCATGATTTCCACAAGGTCATGAAGGGCAGACACCACTGACAAACCCTAAAAATGGAACAGAGGCCCAAAATCATTAAAGCATCAAAGTTAGATCAACTTGGTGGCTTGAATGACACCATCTGAAAGGCTCCCTGAAACTATCAGCCAGTACAGTTGTACGCAAGAATACTTACTATAAACAGATCTTAGGAATGGTCATTGTATAATATTTTTATCCCATCTCATGTCTTTGTTCATTTCATCAACTACACCTCCCTGACAGTCAAGCATTCTTTTGAATCTTGGCTAGGGCAACATGCTTCCATACTGTTAGCATTCCTAGAAGCATTCTTCAGTTCAAGTCCCAGATGGCCCTTGCATGGGCCTGTGATTCTTAAATATTCCACTGCTGTTGAGTCCTATTACTATTCACACATTGTTAATACCCTTTCTCCAGTTGCACCCCCCTTTCTTCAAGAGGGTCATGGTAGTCAGACCCACAGTAAATCTGCAGATACCCATCCAGTCTGTCATACCAAGGACAGGTATGGCTGTCGCAGGTTGACTTAACAGTCATTTGCAAACATCTACTCAAGTCTCTCAGCTCGATTTAAATGCCAAACAGGAGAGGTCAGAGCACCAAATCCAGTGTCACCTTCATACTTTGATGATGTACCTGCAACTCCCACTGTCTGGATATAGTCTCAGCTAGTTTGCTAGCTTACCACGTGAGTATTTAAGTCAGCATGGGAGTGGTGCTGGAAGGCCTTGGCCAGGTTGAGATACACAACTTGCACTGCATGGCCACCATCTACAACCTCCACAGCCCTGTCAAAAGAAGGGCACCAGACTAAAAAAAATAGACCAAACCTATCTTTCATAATGCCAAACTGCTGGGATCAAGAAGATTCTTGATATCCCAGCTTATGGAGTCAGTTATAACATTCATTGGCTTTGCAGACTAGGTTCATAAGGCTGACAGGCCTGTAATTATCCAGATCAGTTGCAAGGCCATCCTTAAAGATGGCATCAATACTATAAATGCACCAATCACCAGGGACAAAACCAGTAGCTAAACAGTTTGAACAGTTTGTGGAGTGTCTGCAATGCCATGTTTAAAAACACTTAAGCATATTGTCAGGCCCCATGGAGTAATTGGCCTTGGCAAGCACTTGCAGTAAGCTATCTTTAGAGAGGACTGGGAAATAAGATTGACATTTTTGGGGCTTTGAATAATGCCAACTTTATCCCACCCCCTCAGGCTTCTAAATTTACTTGCAAGGATACTGGTATATGTCTAATGGGTTAGACTAGGAGGCAATATTAAGAATAAGTTCAGCATAGTTGCAGGTATTATTTTTCATTTATATTTTAAAGCTAAAAGTTTGAGCTTTAGAGGCCATGTGCTTCTCTAGTGGACCATATAGTGTTCTTTAGGGATTTTTAATGCTTTTGTTACAGTTCTTGAGAAAAAGGATCAACTAAATTTAAGGAGCATTTCTGCTGTCAGTTTATTTATGGTAGTGGAACAACATGGCAGTTTGCTTGTTCTTGTGATGTTTGCTTCAGGCAGGGACTGCTAATGATGCATTTTTCTAAACGGGTGCAACATTTAAGGTCAGGGGAGATGACAAGTAAATTTTCATACTTCACAGTAGATTGAGGTTGGCACTCTTAGTGCTTAGATTCAGTGGGGTTTGCTGTAGGCTATTTTTGGGTGTTTAAAGGAAAAGGGCACAATTACTGTCAGAGATTACTGAGGAAGAAATACCAGAGTAGTAGTGCAAGAGGTAGACAAATCATCAGATGAAGAATGCCATCCCCTCTAGTAAGATTTGCTTACAAACTGTTAAAAGGGTAGGTTTACTGAGTAGGAATTTTTGGGCACATCTTACACAGAAGTATAGGTGTTCAGTTTACTGAACCATAATTAAAGAGTTACCCAAAATAAATAATATGGAGATAATTTCAACCTCTGGAACTCTTACATGGACATCACAGGTTCTGCAACAAGCTACTAGCTAAAAATGAATCCCATCTAAAAAGGATATGTAATTCAAAGAGCTCAGTTTGCAAGTCCCTCTACATATGCCTGGGGGCAATATGTTCCTTGACAAAGACTCCACAGTTGCTACTGGGTTTAAAGGCATGAGGCAGTTTTCAGTCACTGTGACAAGTGTATGATGTTTCAAAGACCCTAGAAGTACAACTTGTTCAAAGTTCTTGAGCTCTAATTTGTCACTTTTCTGCTCAAAGAACCTACAGGTGGGATTTTCAGTACAGTGTTGTAACCGATCAGCTAACTTCAGTCCTCTGAGCTGGAATACCTTATAGAAATTTATGAGAAAACACTGAACCAGCTATAATGTCAAAGAAGTCATCTCTGAAGGAAAAGACTAAAGTTATAAAAATGTGAGGAAAAAATAACAATTAAAATCTCAGTGGCAGAACGGTGGGAAAATCAGCTAGCAAGAAGAACACTGGAGGAGCAAATCTTTGTGAAAAACATTAACCAAATTCATTACAGGACTATACAACATCCAATAATGTTGCTGGAAACAGATGCAGTCCAAGAACACAGATGAGATCTCTGGCCTGCAGACAGTGGGCAAGCAGATGTGGGAAAACATGGTAAAATATAAAACAAGGTAGGATAGAATAAAATGGAGGCTGGCAGAGCTTGAAGACCGATTTTGTAGGGAAAATCAACAGCCTTCCCGAGTAGGCAAGAGGCAATGACATGAATTTTATGAAAGTATATGTTAGTAAATGGAAGGAAACCTCAGATAATCAAATCAAACAAGAAAAGGCACACCAGTCTACATTCCATAAGCAACACTAAAGAAACAACCTAGATCTCTGCTAAAACTTCAGACTTTTCAGCAACAGGATAACATTCCTTCCCTGCTATGGAAAGGGCCACCATTCAGAAAGCTGCAAATAGTACTGGCTTTGTGGACAATGACATTTCTATAACTACAACAACAACAACAACAACTACAACAACTACAACTACTACAACAACTACAACTACTACTACAACTACAACTACTACTACTACTACAACTACTACAACTACTACTACAACTACTACTACTACAACTACTACAACTACTACTCCAACTACTCCAACTACTACTACTACAAATACTACAACTACAACTACTACAACTAGTACAACTACAACTACTACAACTACTACTACAACTACTACAACAACTACTACAACTACTACAACTACTACAACTACTACTACTACAACTACTACTACTACTACTACTACAACTACTACTACAACTACTACTACAACTACTACAACAACAACAACTACTACTGCAACTACTACTACTACAACTACTACAACTACAACTACTACAACAACAACTACTACAACTACAACTACTACAACTACTACTACTACAACTACTACAACTACAACTACTACAACTACTACTACAACTACTACAACTACTACTACTACAACTACAACAACTACTACAACCACTAGAACCACTACAAACAATACTAATACAACCATGCTTCCCTAACCCTTGATCAACAGAAGCAGGGAAATGCACCTGCATGTCACACTTCTATACATAACTCTAAGGGTCCCGCCTCCATAACAGGTGCAAGAACATTTGGGTAGAACTCTTAAAAAGGAGAAAAGTTGGGGGGGGGGTCCAGCAATCTCTCAAGACTGGAGGATCCAAGGTTACCCTGAAGGAAAGAATGCCTGTGAAGCTGTTTCTCCATGTTCCAATATATAAAACAAGATAAGATGAAGGAACATGAATGAATTGACTAATTGACTGGGACTTTACTAGAAACAATGACAAGGGAAAAAGTGAAAGGACACAGAGCAATTTTTAAAAAAAAAAGATGGCAAAATAGCTGGAGTATGCAGCCATCTCACATATGTCACATATGAATATGTGAAAACATGAGGTAGTTGTTTACCCATTAGTTTAGTATGACCTTATTTTGGTTAGGGAAGAGGAGACGGTAAATTGGGATACATGCATAGTCATATAGTTCTTCCAGCTAAACCTTTTCTACTTGGGCTCAATACCACAACTAGTTTTTTAGTTCTAGGTAAACAGTGAATGCAATCAAAAGCTCACTAAAGGCAGAAGTGATAAAAACAAAATACAGTTGCCCTCAATCTGTCATATTTCCACTGTGCATATTGACAACTCCTTGTTGAATAGGGTTTTTACATTTTTTTTGAACAGGCAGTTGGGGTTATTCAAAAACTTTCGCTCTTTTGGGGGGGGGGCGTCATTTGAAGTAGTCAGGTTAAGATACAAAGGAACCTAATGGCTGGTCAAAGATGGAAATTCAAGCACAGAATCATTCTAGTCTGATAACAGGAAGCCTTTGCTTGAAAATGTCACAGCCTGATTTCTAAGAAGCTCAAGTGAGCAGCATAGCCATAAAGAGGAAAAAAAGCAAAAGTGCAATTAGGAGGGGTGTATAAAAAACAAGATTTTTGGGGGGTGCCAAGGGAAGAAACTAACTTGAGTTAAACTTGGTTATGGTGATTAAAAGGGAAAAGCCCATTACAGCTTTGCAAACCCTGAAAATGCATAACTCTAAACAGCAGCACTGAATTGAAGACGTTTTTACACTCACTTAATATAACTTTAGGAACTTTTCCTTTTTTATTCTCTAAACATTGCAAAAAACTTTAGCTTGCACATAAGTCTACATAAAAACTAAGTAATTCAATTTATTCTAGTTGTAGGATTGTAACATATCCCTGTTGTCTATCAAACGAAGGAAAATAGAAGGATGAAAGACAAGACAACACACACACTAGAATGTGTCCTCGCATGCATTGTTAGGAGTAACGTAAAGGTGATAATGCTGGAGGAAACTCATTGGACTTAAAGAGCATGAACAAGGGGGGGGGTATGCAGATTTGGGAGGAAAAGGAAATGCTAATAGTGAGAAACACAATCATACAATATGACGACCAGGGTAGAATAAGAGGATACTGATACAGGCAAGAGGATTTCATTATCCACATTACACCTACTGCCTAAATCTAAGATACCGAAAATAAGGGACATGCATCACTTCTTCCCATTCCATTAAGAAACTGTAAACTAGCCAGTAAACTGTAAACTACAGCAGCAGGGGAATGGAATGTAGTATTTAATAGGCAGGATGTACAAAGAGGTTCTAGGCACTACAAGTTTCCTCAGAAGGTATACACGTGAGAGAGTACATGGAGACATTTGGGTTGCAGGATGCAGAGCTGAGGGGGCACTACAACTGGGTGAGACTTGATGTATGCTATTTAATAAGAGAAGTCTACTTGATTAAGTATAGACAAATACATCTAGTATTACTTCCTGATAGTACACCCATACAAAACAATTTAACAGCTAGCAATCCTTAGAAAGACATCAGCATTTCCCTACAAAGTAAAGTGAAAAATATTTTGAAGATTGGCAGGATAAATTGAGAGAACTTGCAGGGACTGGATAACTGAAGACCTCCACCTGCAGTAGAACATCTGTAAAAACAAATGTAACAATTTCATATGGAAATTAAACAAAATACGGGAATCTATAAAACTTAAAGTTTATAAAAGGATAAGATTGAGGAAGACCCATTTACTCCAACGCCAAGCTATTAAAGAAATAGCCACATCAAGAGAGTAGACAGATTTAGATCACTAAGGATTAGAAGCCAAGACACCAATAAACTAGAAACTTATGAGAACAAAAGTGCCAAAACACTGGCTAGTTTACAGAAGACCAAAATCAAGTTAAAATGAAGTACACAAGTTCCCCATCAATATTTCTATTTACCTAAACTATGGCAGGAGGACGGAGAGTACATACTAGTAAAGATTCAGGAAGAAGAAATTAAAGAAGCCTTAAACTGTGTAAGACAAGGAAGACACTCAGAAGAAATGGAATACAGAATGAGATCTGGAAACAGACACTTTGCAGGTTGGAAGGATTCATTCAAACCAAGTAATAGTGGAAAGGAAACCTCTCCCTCTCCTGAAAAAAGGCAGTACTGACTGTCATACCAAAAGAGAAGACCACATTTATCCTTAATCATGACCGCAAGGTCTTGCAACAATATGTGATACGTGCAAGGGTTCAGAGAATACTGATAAACATTTGACAAAAAACGAAAAAGAAAAAAAACATTTGACAAAAACAAATGAAAAAGAAAAAAAAAACAAATACACAAAACATTAATGACATGGGAGGAAGCCGCAGAAAACAGAACTCTTATGTTAATTAGCCTTAATGTAGGAAAGCTTTAGATACATTTAACCTGGAGGTTCAAGTCAAAGTTCCTACAGACCTTTGGTATCTCCCAGAACTAATAACCTGAGGAACAAAGACAAGGAAACATGTATACATGTGCCCTCAGAACAAGTCTTGCTGTAACAGTCTGTCAGTGACAACATCTAACAAGACTCTATTCATTTGACCCAAGTTAGAAAGACTTCATTAACACCAAATCTATGCCTGGTCTAGTGCTGCTGAAGTACGCACACACAATACACTCCTATTTCAACCTTTAACAAGAGTTCCAAGCCCTTCTTTGGTGATATCAAAATATCTCCCAAGCGCAGTCAAGAAAGTAGATCTACACCTCAAGACAGCATGCAGCTTACCTATAACAAATCTGTATACAGAAGCCCTTGTTGCAGCAGCACAGATATCCATACAGGTATACCTGAAGAACGTTAGATTAGTAGCCAATGCTCTAGCACAATACGCCTTATGACTGCCAAGCAGCTGTTTGGATATTAGTTGCATATGACATGCTTCATCTTTTCAAATTTCTTTTCTTTTATCCAAACAGAAATGTATTTGGCAGTATACATCTACATAATGTAAGCTGTAGCAACCACTGTTAACGTAATAAATGGCAAGACTGGTGACTACTTTCATCTTGAAAGGAACATCAGCAGACACCCAATTCATTGCTACCAGGAATTTAAAAAATATTCATGTTAGCAGATCTCAAGTCTGATCCGGGGGTCAATTTAAAGGTAGGAGAAGTTAAGTGGAGGCCTTAAAGAAGAATCCAAAGGAGGAGACAGATATGCAGAGTCCCTGGCCATTACAGAAATTGAAGCAACTGTGCTGTTAGACTAAGGATATGTCCTTGAGACTTGCCAGACAGATTGTTAAGAATGGACCCGAATGGTTTTGTGTGGAGAAGTCTCTTCATTAGGTGAAACTGAAGCATAGCTGAACCAAGCTTGTGATTACAATATTGCCCCTGGCCTTGCTTTACATGACTTCAAGTTCTGAATAAAGGAAATGGGCTAAATTATAGAAGAGCCCTGGTTACCATTCCTGAACCAGAGTATCTCTAGGCATCTATCCCCGAGGATTAGGTAGAAAAAGCTGCTGCACTTAGTACTGGTCAGAGAACCAGACAGGTTACAGTAAGGCTTGCCTCAATGGCAAGAATTCTGCCACTAGTTTCATAGGTACTTAATTAAGCAACTGATCCTTGAGGATCTTTAGAAGCTCAGTCACACATTCCCATAAAGTTTTTAGTCCTTATATTGCAAGTATGAACAACCCACAGACAAACAGAACATTTACACATTGCCCCAATCCAGGAGTGACAAGGGTACTAAACTAGGGGTGAATCTGTGATCACCCATCCATTCATCCAGATCATGCCTTTGAATAATACAAAAAAATGTTTTGCTTTATGTGGAGAAGATGACAGTTCCAAAGTAGTACTTTGGAGATGCATATCCATCCCTCCAACATGTTCTATTGGTGTTCATGCCCCCACTTACAAATGTACAGTAGGTCTGACAAGACGGGGTCTGTTGAACCTCTGTATACAAAGTGGAGATCACTCCTCAGCAGCCTGTAAAGACACTATGGACAAGTCTTTGTGAGTCTGCTGCTGCTAACACACCATGGCCAAGAAGGAGAAGGGTATTTAGACCCTGTGTAATGTTTCACAATCTGCATGAGGTGGAAGGGTGTTTGCTACAGGGTGGATAGAGACATACTGTAGGAACTCTGCAACCTCTGTCATCTTCAACTGTGAGCAAGGGCAAACCGACAGGAACCAATACCAGTGGAGACTAAGGTATGTGTAGCACTTAGAATATTAGATACATGAATCTTTCAGAGACCAACAGGGGACATACTGGGAGTGTCACAGCCATCAGCATCCAGGATTCTACATCAATTCCTGAATGCTATTCTACAACAAGCCAGTGACTATATATATTTTCCCCAGACACCTAAGGACAGAGCCACAACTCTGCAGGAGTTCTACCCTGTAGCACAATAACCTGAAGTCTTGGGTACCATAGACTGTCCACATGTAGAAATCAAAGCACCACCCAGGGTAGAGGGAAGGGTGTAAATAAATAGAAAGGGCTTCCACTCCATTAACTGTCAGGTCATGTGTAATGCTAAGGGAGTCATCCTGAACGTATGTGCTGGCTACCCAGGCAGTTACCATGACTCATATATCTGGTACAGCACAACTCTCAACTGTATGAGATGTTTTCTGGGGGGGGGGGGGGGTTCCACGGGGTTATTTATTGGGGGATGAAGGCTATGCATTAGAACTGTGACTGATTTACTCTCATTAGAGATGCACACACCAACTGAAGAACACAATAATGAGGCAGATGCTCAAACAAGAAACAAGAAAGAGCATGTTATTATACCACACAAAGGAAGACTCTGTTGCAATTTTATAGAAAGCTTTAATCCAAAGGTTGTAGTTACATCCAGTAACACAAGAAACACACTGCAAATAGCCTTTTCAGAGTAGATAGTTCACTAAACTAAACAATTAGCCTCCCTTTTAAACATCTACTATCACACATTAATTATTCCCAATTATTCAATCAACCCTTTGATACATTTTTTTTAAAAAAGTAGAACTAGTAAAATGCATAAAATGCTGTATTTTTAACCAACACTAATTACAGCAAACTTTTCCATGAACAGTCACTATTCAAACCATTAGGTTTGAGCGTATTAAATTTTAATATAAAATATAATTCCTTTTTCCTAAGTATTTGTTTTATAGATTTATCATTTAAATACTTTATATTCTCAATGCTATCTAAACCCATTTGCACGGGTGGGTAAAAAAAAAGAAACTGTGTTGGCTCCGGAGGTCCGGGACTCTTATATACAAATTGAAAAATTGTTATTCAAAGAAACTTCAGTGTTTCTAAATTTACAAAGCTTGCAGCGGTATGAAGAACTAGATATTACCCCAAGGGGTACGAGTATAAAAATCCGTCTACACCCTTTGATGTTACCAATCCGGAAGATAAGCAGTTCTGTGATAGATGGATAGCGGCAGCTCACAGATGCAGCACAGAATGGGTTAGAATTTTGATAGATAGAGACACACTAAAGAAGCAGAAATTAAGAGAAGAAATTAGAACACTGTGTATTAATATTTCTAACAAAATTAAGCAAGAAGAGTTACAACAGTTTTTGATGAAAACTAATGAACAGCTAAATGAGTATGAAATAGAACTGATTGATCGTAAGAAAAGTAAATTACATAGAGATCTACGTGATTACGAGAACAAGAGAGCGTTTTTGTTATCAGCCAATCAGAAAACCCGACGGCAGCGCGTGCATTTTGAACAGAAGGAGATGCAAAGGGAAGGAGAAGGATATGCTTCTGTGGAGCGGAAGCAGAAACGGATAATGAAGAGTATCCAGTACTCCCCAAACCTGGAAATCAGCAGGGAATGAATACGTTTCAAGAGAATCGTTTCAATCGGAAACGGAGCTGGAATGGACAGGGTTATAATGGGGGAGGGCAGGGGAAACAGCGATCGAATTATAACAGCAATAACAGCAAAAAAAGGAGATGGGATGGACAATGGGACTAAAACTGTTTGTGAGTATGATAATAATGAATATGTAGTAAATTTATCTGGATGTGATTTGTCAGAGTGTGCATTAAATGTCTTGAACAAAGGCCTGAAATTTGTACCCACGGTTTTTCCTAGGGTACATATGTTAAAAGCAGACATATTTCATTTTACTTGCAAACTGCATTTAATGGAGATGTTCCATTGGTCAAATAAGGATTTCCCAGTAGAAATCAAACAAAAAATTGATAATATAACTGCATTAGTCAATAGTGAGGAAGAGTTTTTTCGTAATGAAATTGATACAGAAGAATACAGGCAATTGGATACGAGTTTAATTCCTATAGCTAGTACCTATATGCCACCTCAAAGTAATGAATGTATCAGATATTTTCAGAAATCGGTAACACATAATATAGAAATGGAATGTGATAGATTTAAATGTAGGGATAAAAAGGCATGTATGTATAATCTTACTAAAATGGAATGGGACTGTTTGAATGATTTAAGTAGAGATGACAAGATAATATTTAAACCTTCGGACAAAGGAGGGAAATTGGTTATATTAAATGTCAAGCAGTATTTAGAAATGTGTTATGAACACTTGAGAAATGAGATCATATATGAACAAATAGATATGATACAGTATAATGAGGCACAAAAAAAGTATGAATATATTATTGACAAAGGCTATAGATTACATTATTTTTCTTATAAGGATGTAAAAGACAAGTTCAATATTAATACTCCCAGAATGCCATGTTTTTATTGCATCCCAAAAATACATAAAAAAGTCTTTCCACCACCAGGACGTCCTATAGTGTCAGCGACAAATGGGTATTTGGAAAATATTTCAAAGTTTTTACATCTGTATCTGATGCCTATTGTTAGTAAATTACCATCCTATATTAAGGATGTCTTTGACTTTATTACAAAGATAAAAGATATATATTGGAAGGAAGATATGTATTTTGTGGTAATAGATGTAGTGAGCCTTTATACGAACATAAGGCATGAAGATGGAAAGATGGCTATTAAGTACTTTATGGGTAATGAAAATGTGGTGGATTATGTATTGGAATTGTTTGACATATGTTTAACCAATAATATGTTTGAATTCAATGGTTCCATGTACAAACAGAAGCAGGGCACTGCTATGGGGCAGCTTTTGCCCCGAGCTATGCAAATGTATTTATGGGATTTTTTGAAGACAAACACATATACAGTAATGCCTTTTTTAAGAAATATGTACATGCATACTATCGTTACATTGATGATTTAGTGTTTATATGTGAAGGGGGACAACTAGAACTTGATAATTTTTAACTGAAATACAGGATAATGTAATGAATATCAAGTTTGATGGGCTACAAAAGGGCCAAAAAGTGCAATATTTGGACATTTCAATAATAGGAAAAAAGGCAAAAATATCAAATACATAGGAAATTTCAAGGCAGTGGCTCAGATTACACGGTAGCAGCCATCATCCCCTGCATATTATGAAAGCAATTCCTTATACAGAGTTGAACAGGGTAAATAGATTGTGCAGTAATTTTAATACCAAAGAAAAGGAACGTATGTTAAGTTGCAATAAATTTATAGAAAGGGGTTATGATCTACATAATATAAAGCAAAGCTTGGATAAAGTTAAAAAATGTGGAAAGTATTATGTTGAGGGGTTGTGGAACACATCACAAGATAGCAAAGAGAATGTATATTTTGTTTCCACATATTCTATAGCCTCAAATAGTGTTAAACAGTATGTTTTAAATAGTTGGAAGTTATTACAAAAGGAAGTAGATTGTTTAACAAATAAGAACATAGTTTTTTCTTACAGGAGGGGAAGAAATATACAAGATTTTTTGATACATAGTAGGTTTAAAATGGCATGTTTGCTGATGTTGTCACAAGTTATGGAATATGGAACAAAGAGATGTGGGAAATGTACTATTTGCAAGTTTATTGTAAAACTATTTTATCAGATTAATAATGTTGCATTTGAAATCAAGGGAAATTATAATTGTAATTCTATGGCGGTAATATATGGAATTGAGTGTAGTTGCAAAAAGTTTTATGTTGGTGAGACCAAAAGAACATTGACCTGCAGGATAAAGGAACATGTGAGGGATATTTTGAAAAATAAGGAAACCAGCCCCTTGGCAGGGCATTTCCAAAAGTATCATGGGGGCAAGGTGGAGAATTTGAAAGTTTCAGTGTTAGATAGCATTGAGAATATAAAGTATTTAAATGATAAATCTATAAAACAAATACTTAGGAAAAAGGAATTATATTTTATATTAAAATTTAATACGCTCAAACCTAATGGTTTGAATAGCGACTGTTCATGGAAAAGTTTGCTGTAATTAGTGTTGGTTAAAAATACAGCATTTTATGCGTTTTACTAGTTCTACTTTTTTAAAAAAATGTATCAAAGGGTTGATTGAATAATTGGGAATAATTAATGTGTGATAGTAGATGTTTAAAAGGGAGGCTAATTGTTTAGTTTAGTGAACTATCTACTCTGAAAAGGCTATTTAGAGAAGAGAACAGCAGTGTGTTTCTTGTGTTACTGGATGTAACTACAACCTTTGGATTAAAGCTTTCTATAAAATTGCAACGGAGTCTTCCTTTGTGTGGTATAATAACAGTGTTCGAGACTTTTTGTGGTTTTTGGAAGAAAGAGCATGTGTTTGGGCTGCTGAAGTTGTGGTTCCAGTGCCTATATGCATCTGGGGGAGTCATGCAGTACAATCCCTGTACATGTGCTGAAATCTTTACTGTCTGTGCCATGTTTCACAACATTATCCTGAGAAAACAGCTTCAGCAGGAACACCAAGGAGAAGGGCCACACATCCCATCATCTCTGGTAAGGTCACCACAGCCGCATGCAGGTGATGAGTCAGAGGGGGGAACCAACATCTGCTGTGGGTCTAGGCAGATGTAGGCATGCACAATCTGGCTTTGCACCAGCCAGGAGGCAACGAATAGCACACACAATCACCACATAAGGGGCTAAAACCTTCATCCCCTGCACATGCATACAATAAAATTAATGCCAGGCAATGCTCACAACCTTTACTTACCCACGTAATGGCTGTGTACTGCTGGCATCAGATAGAGTCATCTCCAAACTAAAACTCTTGCAACTGTCAGCTTTCCAAGGTAAGTGTTGAACCTGGAATAGAAAAAATAAATGTCTAAGAATACAAATCAATGGCATATCCTTGCATTTTGTTATTTGCTAATGTAAGTAAGTATAAGGTTGGTGATTTTTACATCAATGACATCAATATATGACAGCACTAACTTATGTGAATGCATGTGTCCTCTATCAACTAATCATAGCTCTCAACCTTCCATTTCCAAAGTGAGGAACACTACCTCTCACAATGTGGAACAAGTAGGCAAAATGTGGAACACTTACTAACAGTGTGCTAGCAGCTTCAAATAAGAAACTTGCAGGATAGTTAAAATGTGGTATTTTTACTTACAGAATAGTTCTCTTAATGAATTAATGTGATTTATTTCTATTTACCATGGATATCAGTTAAAAAAATTGCTAAAACTGAATGTATGACAGACCTTTTCAATGTGGAACTTTGAAGAACATGAATTCTGTAAGACCCCAAATTAGAGAACATTCCTCGTAATGAAATACACTTGAGAAGTATGCAACTAATAAGCCTCATGCATCAAAGATTCACACATTCATACCTCTGAAATGTACAGATTTTTGCAGAATGTCCGCAGTTTAGCCCCATACATTTGTACTGGCAAAGCATTAAAGAGTGAAGTTAAAAAATAATGACATGCGTTTCAGTTTCAGACTTCATATCCCTCAGAAAAATCATACAAATAATAATGCAAAAGCTGTTATCCTATCAACTGTCTAACCTTGTAAGACCAAAATAGTTAAAAAGTCTCCCTATTGTTGGGCCTTTGTCCCAATTTTATTTATGGCTTGGTCCAGCTTTGTTGCTCTAAAAGTTTGTGAGGGATGCACACATTACAAAAAAAAACATGAGAAAGCAGTACAATTTTGCAAAACAGCATCACAAATACAGATATACTAGGCACTAAGTCAGCTATGCACCCTGAGCATCAGACAAAAGACTCATGTATCCCTGAATCCAAAAGATAGAAAACAAGGATATGGCACAGTCATCATCATTTGCACAGTGTGTTGTGTTGGGGAGCAAGAGGCCAAGGCTGATGCAAAAGGTAGTAAGTGTGTGTGAGTAAGAAAGAGAAACAGGCAGACATTTGGATAAAGTATGATGACCACTGAGAAGGAATCAGCTGCAAGTATCATGACTGACCCACGTAACTGTTATGTGTGTGTCTGCATGGGCACTCCAGGCAAAATTGGTGTGTGAGTGTCTGCAAGAACACAGCCAAGCTCTGTCCTAGTTCTCCATCCTGGTATGCTGGGCAGGTGTGAGCCATGCATGGTAGAGGTGACAGTTCATCGTCATTTTCCCTAACCCTGAGAACTTGCTCTGCCAGGAGTTGCACTGGCATGTCTATGTCCACAGTCAGAAGCACTGCTGCTACCTAAATGTGACTGATATCTGCTGGATGAGCTCTCCTCACTAGTACACCCAGCACCATGACCCCATGCCTTCCATATTATTGTGTGGACACCTTAACCACTGATGGAGCAGTGGAAGTAGTGCTACTATAGGAGTGTTTTCAGGCACGGCCATGTTTTCTAACATCAGATGATGTGGCTGACCTACATCCATGTGGATGCCTTCCCCCTCCCAGCAGATGTTCCAACACAGACACTGCCCATTCCAATGTGTCATTCATCCAATCCATTAAATCTGCAACATGGTGGAGGCAGTCACACATGTCAGCCTGTTCCACATCTACAACTCTTAACATTTCCTTAGAACCCTATTGGAATATGGCTGCTCTTCCATGATGGCCCTAAACATATGTCAAGTGGCACGGAAAGACACACCAGGATCAGGTGGAAGATGGACAGCAGGTCTCCTCCAAGCACCCCTAACAACCCTCCTGTGTAGTACCTTGCTCACACTTTGGCTACCACCAGAGTCAACAGGCACTGAAGCCGCAGTAAACACATTACCCGGATTGAGTGTCTCACCCTCCATCTGTCCAATATCGGAGGACTCACTGGAATAGGTTTGCGTAGGCCTACTGGCTGTGTCAGATGGAATTACAAGGGATGACTAAATGTCAAACTCAGTGTCAGATTCAACCTCCCCACCCCCCGATTGTGCCTGTGTTTGGCCACCATCATCATCCGAGTCTGCCAATATTCTGACATTAGATGGTAAGAGTCCAACACTTCTACTGTCAGGATCACTTGTAATAATAAGCAACAAACACTTGAACAAAATTAATAGCTACACTACTACTATCATTTAATAAATGCTAACAAATTAACACTGGAGCCACATTCACAGATGGTACAGCAATACACACACAGTCCTGACACCAACTCACACATACAGATGAATGCTTATTTCTGTCGAATGCTCATCAGTACTGAAATAAAAATATTTGGCCTACCATGTGCAATGACTCCGCACTTGCTAGGGAGGATAGTCCTGGACAAATGTAAGCAAAATGTAGGGACACCACTGTCACAATAACAATAGCACAGGAGGAATGATTTGTTGCCTTTATATGTCCATTAACAATGCATTTAACTGAAAATGTATTTATTTAACATTTGTTTACTGGGAAAGTCCAACTGGGACAGACCTCATTTTTAGAGGAGACCCAGGGAGAAACACTCCATAGGCATGTCTTTGGAATGTGGGAGGACACTGGAGCACCAGGAGGAAATCCACGTGAACACAGGGAGAACATGTAGACTCCCCCACAAAGGTACCTCAGCCAAAAATCGAACCTCTTGCTATGAGGTGACAACTCTAACCCCTGCACCACTGCACAGCCATAAAATTGGATAACATGTCCAACCCAAGCCCATGTGTAATGAACCAGAAGGTGTTGTTAACTGTATCAATCTATAAATAGGTCCCCCCTGAAAAAATTATTAAACCAACTTAAAATTGATTTCAGTATTTTACTACACAAAAAATTTAATTATGTAAGCTTACCTGGAAGCTCTTCCTGGGACATACTTGTCCTCCCTGAAACTGCAGCACCATCATCAATTACATGCTGTTGTGCACTTTACACTGAGATCTCTGGATCCCTGACAATGGAGAGGAACTCTTCTTTGGTGTCAGTGGTGACTCTGTAGCAGTAACCCCCCAGTAGCCAGCTGTCCATGGGCCATTGCACCTGCTCTCCTCTGGGCTAATGAAATCATATCAGTGGCCCTATGATGCACCTGATTGTATGTTCTGCTGTGCCCTCCAATGGCATTGAGATCATTCACTATATGGTTCCAAATCTGCATTCTGCCAGACATATCCCCACATTCTCTCTCATGCAGAAAAGCGCCATGTCACCAAAAGTCTTGGACAATCACATCATTTTCAGTCACTGAAGGGGGGTTGTGGGGATTGGTACACTTGGATGCCATAGTTCCAGGTGATGTAAAACACAAAAGAAGGATAGTACACATAAATATCACATAAATAAATGTATCACCCACTGGAGAAACACAAAACTTCAGTTATTAAATATAAAAGAGGTTTATGTGGTTGTAACATATCACAGTCACACACAAACCTAGGTTTGATTAAAAATAAGGACTAACAAGAGCAAAGCAAATCTCTGTAAAAAATGTGGTTGAGGCAACACAGAAATGGAACTTGGCTTCCCAATCCCAAAACAGCAGGCAAATTACAGTTTGTACCAAATAAGGAATAATACATCAGTCAATTGTTATAAGTGCTTTCAAACAGTTGCAAAACTGTATACATATTTATCACAGAAAAGTAATTTTTATGCAACTTCCATTCACCTCTACTTGTGCCTAGCACTCCCCTGGAGGTCTCTATGGGCCATACTAGAAAGCCAACACCCCTGTTTCATTAACAATATAGGACATTTACATTTCACTGAAATAACATAGAAGAGTGTAAAGAGAAACAATTGTAACAGTACAGATGAAAGTTGCTAATGCATAAATATGTCAAATAATTTTCCTAGTAAAGTGTGAGTAAATTCAGTATGTAACCGAATAATTCAATCATACTTTATCAAGATCAGTAGTCTTCTGTGTAGATAAATCCAAAGTAAAGACAATCTTTGTCTGTGTTATCCACATACACAACTCTTCTCATCTTCAGGTTCCCTAGCTAGATGGTTACCTTTTTATAGCATAGATTCAGGCCTGTGAGCATGGTGAAAATGCAAATGAGGTATGAACTCATTAGAATTTCCGAATTCCAAAATCTTGGCTCCATGTAGCAGGTGTAAACATAATGCGGGCATTCCCTCTGTGTTTTTCTTGCTAATTGATTTTTATTGTGAATGATTGCTACTAGAGAGAAGGAAAACATGACAGGAATTCAGACTCCCTTATCTGCTGTGAGTGTGTCTCCCAGGTTACACTTACAAAGTATAGAAGTAATTGTTTCAGGGTTTTAAATGGAGTAAACAGCACACATTTCTCAGTTTTCATTCTCTGATACCCAAACTCCACTGGCTTTGTTGAAAACTGTATATTATAGCCATTTAATATTCTTATACATTTTAAGGATAATGATACAAAATGCCTTACAGACTGCATGCCTGAAATTACTGTTCAGATAAGCAAAGAATGAACACCATTCAAAGAGAAGACAGAGCTGCATTGCTGCAAACAATAGTCATTAATAGTTGTGTGATCACTCATTGCACTAAATCTGAAATTAACACGTACAAACAACTGAGAGTGTACAAGTGTCATATGTCTTGTTAATACTGTGGATGATTTGGGACTTGCTTGTATGCACAATGATTTTCATTAATGCTGCAAAGCTAATTCTTTGGTAAAGAGAGATAAGACACCCTTACTCTGTTTTGTAGGTTCATGGTGTGAAAGTTCAAATCCAGACTTGTATAAACAATCTTTAATGTGTACTAACATTTATTTTGTGATGTTGTTTTCTTTTCTTTTCTTTTCTTTTTTTTAATATCACTATTTGTGTGGCATGCTGCTTAGAGCAAACACAGAGAAATGGATAAATCCAATAAATTTCATGCAATGTACTTTTATGATAAAGACTATCATAAACTACACCTATGAATCATGTGTGTGTGTGTGTGTGTGTGTGTGTGTGTGTGTGTGTGTGTGTGTGTGTGTGTGTGTGTGTGTGTATAGCACACCTGCTAAACACAATGAGCCATACAGTATATACTATTTGCAGATCACAGTTCAAGTCCCCACATTTGATTTTTGAGGATGAAACCTAATAAACATTGCCCAGAAGGATAAAACAAGGTGAGCTTTGCTTGTCACATTTGCATTTCACTTAACTTTGCATAAACCTAGATCAATGGCTCACACAAGAAGCAGACAGATTACAAGCAGGAAGTAGTCAATTTCAAAATAGATACATTGTGGCATTTTTTGTTTACCATAGTGCAAACCCAATAAGTGGCAAAGAGCAGCAGTTAGCAACCTTCCCCAACACCTGCAGGTCTAGAACACCTGCAGACAGGAAGACGAGAATAGACAATTTCAAAATGGATATGTTGTATCCTCTATGGTTTGGCACTGCACAAACACATTAAGTGGCATTGTGAGGTGATCAGCACACATACTTAACAATAAATATGAATATATACAGCGGTTCCTTAATTGCTCCTGTGGCTGCAGGTGTAAGTGTAGGGCTGCAATACAGGTGAGCCTGGGGTCCAATCCAGTAAAGTCCAAAGGTTTATTCCTGTTGCTCCAGATTGCTTTATATTAAAATTAACATATAACAATAATTAAACATAGAAATAGTTACTTACAGCAGGTGCATGGAGCATAAATGGGATACCAGATATATATTAAATATGTTACTGTAGTTATTAGTAGAATTATGGTTCTACAATTACAAATTTATTTTCTGAACGGTCATGTCATACACATATATGTTTAAACACTGAACACTTTAATGCATATTGTATAAGTAATAAGCAGGTCTGCCAAACAAGGTCTCAGCTGCAATGAGCACTGGGCACAGTAATGACTGCAAAAAATGCACTTGCAGTCCAAACTTCCCTGTAGCAACTGGTATAAGTTAATGATCCCAATACAGGTGAGTCAGGGTTCTAACCTAGCCCACCCCCAATGTTATTAATAATTGCCCACTGAATTAAAAAAAAAAAAACATAATTATAAATTGCAATAAGTATATATAGCAGTGGAGCTCATATGAATTACACATGTGAGAGAGGGTATACTGAATATTCTGCTTCTGTAATTATAATTGTCTTCTCTAGCATTGGATGGCCTTCAGACTTGAATGATAGTCAAATACACATGAATGTGTAAACCAGGACTTTGTCAGGTCACATACATAATGGTTAACCCCTCACTCTGTATATAATTAATGAGTATGTCCAACAAACACTTCTATGACAATAATGAAAAATCACCCATGTGGAAGAATATGTTTTGTCTCTAATGCATAGAGACTACAATTTAATAAATGCTAACACACTGTACAAATTAATTTTGGCAGTGTGTAAAGCTACACATAAATAGTGTCAGGTCATATAATGTATGCCCCCAGTACATGTCTGCAAAGTTGAATTAACTAACAGTTACAGCAGCATCCAGCCCATAAACTAATGCCAACTGTCAGATTAACCTTCCTGTTTCAAAAACTGCTTTTCTGTCTGTTTGGCACTGCTGCTCTCCATTTAACATCACACAAATGCAGTTGGTACTGTTGTTCAGGTTTGCACACTAGTAGTGTATGTGATAACACAAATTGGCAGTAAAGCACTATTATCTCTTGCTGTTTGCCCTGATCGGACATGTCTGGAGGTAGAAGGGAAGGTGCCTAATTTAGGACTCAAAGGTGGGGTACTGAGAAGTCCAGAATCTTTATTGAACTCCTTGTAAAGTACTACAGCTGAAGGCTCTTGCAGGGTGACTTTACTGGCTCTCAGTACAAGTCTGAGGCATAGAATAATCTGGCGAAGGCTGACTCCAGTGCAAATGGCATTCCACATGCTAGAGACAAGTGTAGGCACCACTATAATGACCTCAAAAGGCACAAGTAGGATACACGTAACCAGTGGCTGGATCAATTTAGGACTGCTGACATCCCACAGCTGTGTAAGTATACAGATACAGAGAATTCACATTAGATAGAAAAGCTGCATATAGGCAAAACTGGTATGCATAATGCTAGGTACCAAGCACATGTGCAATATATTCACATTGAAAAGATTACATTAAACAATCATCAGTTAGTGTTTGTAGCTGTTAAGAAGTATACTTAAATGTTAAAGTAGAAATACAATCTTTATATTGTAATAATTAATTGTATGTCACATGTGATGGTATTAATTATCTCTTTTTTTCTCTTACCCCATCCCTTATTTCTTTTCTTATTTTTATATGTGTGATCACAACATTTTCATGTTATCCATTTCTGACAACTCACAAAATGCTTTACAGCACAGTAAGGTTGGCCAACCACTGTGGCTCAGCCTGCCGCCGCTCCATCGGCTCCTGCATAGACGCCCAGCACATCTGCAACTCAGCCTAGCAGTACTGCCTCTGCTGTCCCTGCACTATTTTGGGCCCTCCACATCATGTAGCATTACACTGGCAGCTGGTTTCAGTAGTACCTTCCGGGAGTAGTGGTGGAGGTCAGGATTTTGTCACCCAGAGAAATTGACAGGCTTTGTGTATAGAGTTGTACACAGTACCATTGCTGCATGCCTATGCCGGATGGAAAGGATGTTCCTTATTATGCCCCATAGAAAAAGATATCAAGAATTTCAACAGTCAGATGAGTAAGGGGACAGTGATGACAGTTCTGCAGGTGAGGACTAGTTTCTCACTATCCCCATGTTTGACAAGCATGGGCATCGATGTCCGCTCCTATCCCTAATCATGGTTTCTCCCAACCTGTTTTGTCCCTCACCATCTCTGTGTCTTGTCTTTTTTGCCCCATTTGTCTGCATCTGCTTCCCCATCTACCCTACTTACCTGACCCAGAAACACCTACACCCCTTATCCAACACGCCTCTCTTACTGAAGTACAAATTAGAAAATGGGCACCTGTCCCACAAAAAAAAAAAAAAAATCATCTCATACATAGCTTTCCACTTTGCACAGGTGTCTTTGTAACACACTTGATTCAGTACAATTGGCTATAGAACATGATTGCATTGTTCTCACCCCCTTTGTTGAGGTGACAGTCCAAATTCATCTAATATTCTATACATATTTTTATTTTGCACTGTTGAAGGTATAACTAGTGTTCTTTCCTAACTCCCTTCTGCACATTCATATATTGCTTTTCCTTGGTTCTTCCTCCTGCTCCCCCCCCATTTCACCACTTTCCTATCTACCCCATTTTAACAACTTTAATCTGGTCAAAAATAGAATCACGCACCACACACATAAATGAAAATAACCCAATGAAGCCCTTCACTTTTTGTGCTCTGTGTTTGCATGGAATTTGCCATCATGCACAAATGCTGATTGATGGTGAATGGCTCTTCCATGGTGCAGTTACCTCCATGCAATGCTGCTTAAACTCACTGCACTACAGAATCACACAGTTGCACTAGCTTTAAGAATTATTTCTTTGCATCATAAATACAAATTTAAAAGTATTAGATACACCTGGATTTGAACTTTGTATCATCTGAGCTCAAAATAATATCCCAATGCACTTACACCTGCTGCCACAGAGTAAGCTAAGTACAGGGTGTGTTTCTTACATTCAGTACTATCCACAGTGATGACAGCTACACCTCTCCATTGAATATGCTTTCTCAGAGGTAAGCAAATCAATAGAACTTGCATAATTTTATCACTGAAGCAGAGGCTCACGTTTGCTCATTGCTTAACTACATGCAAATGGGGAAAGCAGTATAAATGTGTATCTCGCATGCACAAACACTTTGCCATTGATTATGCAAACCAGGTGCTTGGTGATGCTGCTAGGAAGGTGCTTATTAGCATCTATTACTTATGTTTACTGTCCATTTAGTCTTCATCCCACAAAAGTACATGGAAAACACAACCAAAGGAAAGCCACTTTCTACAGAAAGAATATATATTTATACTGTAGCCATGTGTTACCTGCACACATGCACTTGAAGCTTGGTTTATCAGTACTTGTTCCCAAATATATCAACTACACTACAGAAATAAATAAAAATGCTTTCTTATATGCCATGTGCATCTTTATACTGACAACACGCATTCAAATTTTCCAATACTTGTAATGTGGACAGCTGTTTGCATATAGTTTGTAATGTTGTACCCTGGGATCAATGAAAATGTCAATATCAATGGTGTGATAAAAATGAAAAATGTATTAGGATAAATATAGATGCATTTGTCATTGATTAGTAGTGGTACAATTTAATATATTTTTAGAAACGTTATTAGGTGTTATATGTTTTAAAATTTTAATTGGTGTATTTAATTGGTATATTGGTACTTATGTGTGTATATAAGCATTGGGTTGTATTATGTGATTTGTTCTGAAGTCCCTATCACTGTGGGATGAAAGCGTTAAACTGTTTTTAAATTGTTTTTAATAAAATTTGGTATTGTCATACTGTGGCTGGCACTCTATCTACTTGGTTACTAAGTTCTGTGTGGTCAGTTTGTTTTGTTTAGTTTGTAATGTTGCCTCTTACAGTATACCTTCACATTGGAAACACAACAGCAAATACAAACATTTGCATACTCATCAATCTGATAACATTCAGAAATTTAATATCTTGAGAGTTGTACATGGCTAGCCATCCATTTTATACAGGCCTCACAAAATATTCTCTCAAACATCCAATGATGATGTCATCCAGTATCAATTGTATAAAAGCATTGTAAAAGGTGGACTTGTGATGTGGTTCTTGCATTAAGTACTGAGTTTTCTAGCTGGTGTACCTAGTTAGGTAGGGGTTCTAATCAGACTATAGTCAACTGGTATATGTATGTGTGTCTGTCTAGTCAGAATAGGATAATTGTGTGTTCTTCAGTAATAAGCATAGTCTCATAGAATAGTAATATTCTGACAGTTGTGCATGTCTATATATCCATTTAATTCAGGCCTCACAACATCTCCTCTCAAACATCCAATGATGATATCATCCACTATAAATTGTCCTGCAGCATTGTAAAAGTCAGGCATGTGCTGTGGTGCTTGCATTAAATAGTGAGCCCTCTAGTCACTGTACCTAGTTAGGTAGGGGTTCTAATCTCACTATAGCCAATTAGCATGTGTGTGTTTGTATTTACTCAGTTGGTTGACAGTCAAGTGACCATTTTACACCTGCATGTGGGACACTGCTTAGCCTATCCTCTTCTCACCAGACACTGCTGATGTCATCACTAATAAAGTGTTGTCTAGCATGCTCCAAGTCAGACTTGTGCCTACTGTGTTAAATATTGAGTTCTCTAGTCAGTGTACTTAGGTAGGGGTTCTGTTCTCACTGCAGTCAACTGGTGTTTGTTTCTTCAGTTACTTAACATTCAAGAGACCATTTTACACCTGCATGTGGGACACTGCTGTTACCATCCTCTTCTCATCAGACACTGCTGATGTCATCACTTATAAAGTGTTGTCTGACATTTACCCAGTCAAACATGTGTGTGGTGCTTGCATTAAATACTGTGTTCTCTAGTCAGTGTACTTAGTTAGGGGTTCTGTTCTCACTGCAGTCAATTGGTGTGTGTGTGTGTTTGTGTGTGTGTGTGTGTGTGTGTGTGTGTGTGTGTGTGTGTGTGTGTGTGTGTGTGTGTGTGTGTGTTCACTTAGTTGACATTCAAGGGACCATTTTACACCAGTATGTGGGACACTGCTAGGTAAACAGGTTTTCATTTCTGCTGATGTCCATGTTGCTTCTCATGGTTTCCTGGCTGATATCACTGTTACCAGCCATGAAACTGCACTTGTTTACATTTAAACACAATGTAAAGCATGCATATGCAAACTGTGTAGGGTTTGCGCTAGGCCAACATCGAGTTTATTGAATCCCCAGGCCTG
Organism: Protopterus annectens; assembly: GCF_019279795.1. Taxonomy (NCBI): domain Eukaryota; kingdom Metazoa; phylum Chordata; order Ceratodontiformes; family Protopteridae; genus Protopterus; species Protopterus annectens. The sequence goes on along the minus strand of NC_056734.1, from coordinate 283,123,461 downwards.
TTTTAATTCAGGATAATTTTGTTGAAGTTCATTTTAAACTTGCAAGTACATTGTTAGCTAAATGCTAATTTCCAATTTTTTGAGTAATCAAAGGGCTTAAGTTTCACTAAAATGTTTATAAACGCCTCTGACAGACCAGCAGCTATAGTTTATGAATGCAGTGCACTTAATAAAGCAATGGACAGAGGATACACATAATTAATGCTTAAACATTAATTAATTCTTAAAGCCAATTAAATGTTGTTCTGCCTCAGTAAATATGAAAAGTCACCAAGACAGACAAAAAAAACAGAAAGAATATTAGCCTGCTAATGACAGTAGCAGACTACATATATTTGGAGAGATGGGAGAAACACAATGCAGCTGTATATATATATATATATATATATATATATATATATATATATATATATATATATATATATATATATATATATATATATATATAGACCCAGTACAGTAGCTGTAGTCCAAGAGTTTTTTGACACAGATTCTGGTCTTACATCCAGTCTTGTTCAGAATAATCAAAGCAAATGCAGAAGCAGCAGATGGAGTATCAATGGCAATACAACTTCATTCATCTTCTATGAGTGAACCAAATTCAACAAAGAGATAAAGAAATGACTCAAGAAAATACCTGATCAGCAGAGGCTTCAGGAAGTTGCTGGGATGATGCCTCATCTTCTGGCAATAAGAAGGCAGGAAAACTAAGAAGAGGGAAAAAGAGGACACATCAGCATACTTCAAAGGTTCACATTTAAACCAAATTATTTTCAGCACAGAACTGATATGGTTGGAGAAACACAACAAAATGGTAAAGTGAAGGCTTCTGCTGTGAACATTTCTTGATACAGTTTAAATGAACATGAATTAAAAGTGCTAAATAAAGTGTTCACTTTAGTATCATGTCAGAAAGCTTTTTAGTAGACTCCTTTACATATTCATAAGAGATTTAAATATGAAGTTGATTTATAATTTGATGAGTATGCAACACATATAAAAAGAGCATATTTATACATGTTTGTAACCATAACACTGTTTCCTTTGAATACATGCGAAAATGAGATTAGATAGGTGTCACAGGTGCCTGTGTTTGCATTACAGCATGACAGAACAAGGGGAAAGGAAGGTTTACAACTTTCAATTGATAAAGGTATCACTGTTTGTGATGAAGTCTGAACTTTATTTTGCTTCTATATAGAATAATTTAGCCAACACTGACACTTCCAGAAAACTATAACAGAGGCTGTATAGAATTGTTTATTTATCTATTTATTTATCAATCTATAGTTTTATCTAGTAGAATTTTTCAAGATAGGACATTGATCTTTTAACTGAATATTTTCAGACCAAGAATGGCTTATACAAGTACAGTAGGCATTTAAATTAAAAACATATAAAAGACTGAAATATACATGTGTATATGTCTATCAATCTATATCTAATATATATATATATATATATATATATATATATATATATATATATATATATATATATATATATATGTATACACACACACACACACACACACACACACACACACACACACACACGTGTGTGTGTGTGTATTATATATATATATATATATGTGTGTGTGTGTGTGTGTGTGTGTGTGTGTGTGTGTGTGTGTGTGTGTGTGTGTATAAATTTGTATAAATTTAGAATCTGATTGAGCAACATAATGTAGGAGTACTTTGTTAATGACTGTACTTCAGCTAAATTATTTGAATAGTTTAATGTTCATACTATGAAATTGTCAGTACTGTTTGAACAAGCAACGAGTACAAAAATTGCCACTTAACCTGTTGGGCTGAATGCAGTTTGCAAGTTATGGGCCCTGGAAGCAGCACCCATTTGTTTAGAAAGCGTGACATATCCTTTAGTAATACAATTGTCTCCTTATATTTTAGACACAAGTGATTTTTTTAAATAAATTATATAGCGATATGAGAAAAAAAGGGAATAAAAAATTATGGTTTTATTTCTGTAACAAATAAAATAGAGTCCTTATTTGGTTGCACCTATATCTATATAGATAGATACATAGATAGATATAGGGGTTCAAGCAGATCAAATGTTGCTTTGGCAAGATATGAACCCAGTTTATAAGGGCATGATACCATTTGCCTTTGTAATTAGAAATTCTATTACAACAAAAAAAATCTTTTATAAGCACATATGTATATGTGTGTATATGTATATATATATATATATATATATATATATATATATATATATGTATACATATATATGTGTGCGTGTGTGTGTGTGTGTGTGTGTGTGTATATATATATATATATATATATATATATATATATATATATATATATATAAACTTCATATCCAACTTCATTTATACTTCTTCCGCTTCCTGCCCAACTTTAATTTTTTTTCTGACCATTGCCTGACTCTACCTTGCTATTTATTTCAGAATTTATTTTTTATTTATTTTTTTATTTAACTTTTGTTTACCAGGAAAGTCCAACTTGGAACAAGCCAATTTTCAGAAGAGGCCCACAGAGAAACACCCCCAACGCATGTCTTTGTAATGTAGGAGGAAACCAGAGCACCCAGAGGAAACCCACACAAACTCCACACAAAAGGCACCCCGGTCAAGAATCAAACCAGAGAACTTCTTGCTATGAGGCAACAACGCAAACTGCTGTACATAGCAACCAGTCACTCTTGTTCTCATTAAATCTTCTCCATACCCCATGAGAATCCATTTAAAAAGAACCCCTGCTTCCTCTTTCTCCATCTCCAAATCCCTTAAATTTCTTTATCCTTTTTGCTCACTCAGCTCGCAGTAATCCCACTCCTTTAGACCCCTGCTAAGAGGCAAATCTACTACACCCTGTCATTTACCTAATGTATTTTTTGATCACTTAATCTGTATTCACTTCAATTCACTTAAAGATCCCTCTTTAGTATGCAATGTCCCCCTTCTGTCACTTCTATCACCAAACATGTTTGTTGTAACAAGTCCTTAATCACTGTCACACTTATTGTCACCACATACCTTTTCAAATCTGACAAACCCTGCCCCCCAACCTGTCTGCTTGCCTCTTCCTTTATTTAACAATCTTACAGTACATTTTATGCCATACAAATCTGTCACATAACCTTTGCAATTCTTCCATCCTCCTATCCTCTGGCCTCTTCCCCATATTACTGGTCATGTAAATTACATGTGGGAAGATGATACTTCTAAAACCTCTACACTACATGTTAACATAACAATTATTACTGTCCCCTAGTCTAGTAATCTAGTTACCTTATCTTTTAGGCCCTCCCTTTTCTTTGCCTTTATCCCATCTATTGTTCCATAGATATTTAACCATAAATAACTGTATCCCCACTATATGCACACTAATGCTTTCTCTCCCTCTCTTTCTATCTCCTTTCAAAACAACAACTGAAGATGAAAGTCCTTGGGAGGGGTCATTTGTTAGCTATCTTTATATGGGATATCATTAATGAAAGTCACTAAGCTTAGAAAATCACAAAATTATAATTCTGATATAATCTAGGAAGGAAGGCTTACTGCTTATCATACCAAATTAAAAAAGGCCTGCAATGGCCAAAAAACTAGCAATGCACACGTTCAAGACTGTTAAAACTCGGGCAGCAAGAAAAAACTGATTATGTTTATGTAATACAACCTCTTTATAGCCAGCTTTGCAAATCACCATAAATTGCAGGAATGGCCCTTATAGTGATCATACCAGTATGTACAGAGAAAAATGAGCATTCAAATCTTAATCAAAGTGAAGGGAAATGGGGTCCAATGACAGACTGAGTGTATTCCATGCTGCGTAGGAATCGTTTGGTAACATCTGTAAAAAAAAACTTTATTAACAGCTTTGAATGAGCAAAATTCACATTTTGCTGGGACATAACTAACCTTCTCCTAGAGTAACAGCTGGAGTATAAATCTACAGCTTGGAAATCCATGAGTTAGCATAAGGTAAACCCCTCTCTCATGCTGAAGCAATCTATTGCTAATTAACACACACTCACACACACACACACACACACACACACACACACACACACACACACAGACACAATTACACGCACACTTATATATTTTATTATATTTTTAATTCATCTAAAGGTATGCAGCAAAAAAATAATTAGGAATACATACCAACAATATCACAAAATAGATACACTGATTCATTTAGTGTCAAGAAAATGTATTTCTCTTTCCATGTAACCATTATTGTTTTTATGACTATTTTAAATTTTTTCTCTTATTATATGCTTATTGACCACAGCATTACCATCACCTAGACAGAAAAAGGGTTTGTAAACTGTTTCTAACCCATCCCCCAGCATCTTACGGTCTATAAACAGACATTATGCTCTTCAACTCCATTAATGCCACAATTTTACATTTTTAAGCAGTATTACAGCACACAGTCAATGAATGCTGCTATATATTTTTCTTAAAAAAAGGATTATTTTTTGCAGTAATTTATTTTATTTCACTTTTGTAAAGAAATAGTAAAAGTGTAGCAACATTACATTTTTTTTTTCTTTTTAGAGCTCATGAGTTACTCATGCCTTGCTGTCTAGCTTCTGTTTTATATTAATGTCATTACTTCCTAGAGTAGAAAATTCTTAAAGGCCCTTCTGAAACCATAATATAGCCTTGTGTAAACTATGGCTGCCTTATTCCATACAAAACACAGACTGTGTGGGATATACTTTACATGAAAGCTGGCTAATGCAGGAGAATCAGCAGTAGCATCTTATTCAGTACTTCATGTACACATGGTAAATATTCCTAGCTGATATAACAAATTTAATTAATCAGCCTTTTTAGAAACAACAGCAGCATGATTTAAGATAATACACTAAATAAAATTAGTGAAGCCAAAGTCCTATATATTACGTAACATTTATTTAACCAGTACCAAGCTAAGCTGAATATACAAGGAAATCAATGAAAGTTGTTTCCTGTATCATTGTCCCTAAAATTCTGATATGTTAAACAATATTTTATTATGCCCATTTACTTATCTTCTATTAGGAAGACTGAAGATGGAGCTTTATGCTTTTTTTTTTTGCGATTAAATGAGCCATTTGTCGTTGATATCAGTGTATCAGGAATCTCCCTATAATAGATGCCCTACAGGAAAAATGCCAGATTTTTTCAATTTTGCTGTCAGAAAAGAATTTGGCCCTAGAGCAGTAACTGCAATAGAATTTTCTTACGTGAATAACTGGCTGAATTCTTGTTTAACCTGCAGACTGAGTATGTAGTAGCCCATGGGGCACAGGGATATGGACATTTATTTATACCTAAGTTAAGTTTAAAAGCCAGCATGTCACCTGGTTACACAGAAGACAATCATCTTAAATGGGTCTCTTGGATAGTAGTCACTGTTTTGCATTTCCTAAAGGCATAAGTCAAAATAATTTTTATGCCTATAAGTTTCATATAGGGCAAAAAGATTACAATTACACTCCGAAATCAGAAAAATGATAAAATTGCAAAGTGCTCCCTTTGTACGGGACCTGATCTTAACAGTTCTTAGGGGTGCTTAACAAAAGCCCTTCAAGCACTCCTATGTGCTGCTAATATCAGACATCATGCTAGGGATGAATAGGGACAGTGCTGGACTGCAAAGGGCAGTGAGAGAATGTAAAACAGTTTTTTTAAAGGTATTAGAACTTCACTTTGTCACATTTTACAAACAGACAGTGTGACAGAACAGAGTGTCTGACAGCTTTTAAAGCCATTAGTTCTACACAGGTGCACTTTGTTTATTCCATACATTTCAATGTGCACTTTATTTCATTCATAGGTTTCAATGGTCACTGACTTTACAGAGCATTTTACCTTGGATCTTTTCCTGTTTTGTGTTTTTTTTTTTATTTTCTGGTTACTCACTGAGGATTGCAGTCAGCCAGTAATGCCAGACATTAGAGTTTCATATGTCTTACTTTTCTGAAAATTTCATGTTGAAGCAAAACATGTTAGTCTAATAAAATAAATATCCCTAGTGTTGATCCTGTGTACCCCCATTATTTTTAGATTTCTCCAGAATTTGTAAACAAAGATTTTGAGACATATGCTGCTGATTGTTTAACAATGCTAAGTGCTTTACGGCTTTCAAAGCTGGTAAAACTATGCTTTTTTGTCTTTCCTTTTTTTCAGTATCTGGTAGCACATAGAGCAGATAAAGCTGCATGTACTACAAAGAGTTATTTTCAGGTCTCTGATCATACACATTTGTTATGCATTCCTGATATGGAAACTAAGATTCATCTCTTGAGCATCACACTAAAGGTGAATTTCTTGGTATCCATTTCTTGAACACATAATAAGCTTATTATAATCAAAGTCTCAATCATAATCCTCTGTGTAGTACATGGAATGAGGTGGTAACATACCAGAAGGCAAGAGAGAAACAATCTTATGTGTGTTTCTGATGTCAAAAACCTGCTTAACAAGGTTCCATTAAGCACCCTTAAGTGTTATTAAGATCAGGTCCCACACTAGTGATTAACAGCACAAAGTGCTAGTAGGCAAAGAACAGTGTCAGGAGGTAAGACAGCCTTGAAAGCCATTAGATACTTCATTCTGCCACACTTGGCAGAACAAAGTAGCTAACAGCTTTTAAAAATATTTATTTTTCAGTGAGACAATTTTTCTGCCTACTTGTCTGTTTGACAATATTGTGTTTTACCAGCTTTGGTTAAGCACATTGTGAGCTTCCATTTTTATTTTCATAAACGATAAGACATGGAGGAGATAAAGTTGTATACACTGCAAACATTGTGATTCACTGAACATAATCCTGCATTTGTGCTCTTAACAAGCATGCCATGATTCACCTCTTGAGCTTCATTCTCAAGATGAACTTTTTGTCATCCATTTCTCTAACACATAATAAATTGAAAATTATCAGAGACCCGATCATAATCATGTATATCTTGGCTGCTTGCTTAGTGTGGCACTGTTATCCATTATCAGAACTATTGTGAGATTTAGCTGGAGTCACTTAAGTATCTCTTAGGAAGAGAACAGATATGTTAATACAGTCCCATTAAATCTATACACCAAACTGGATTTTGTACTAAAGGCTTGACTTGAATATTTCAAAAAAGAAAATCACACTTTCCTGCACAATAATAGTCATATTTCAAAAATGAAGATGTGCATCTGGAATGGATACAACCCCTTTTTTATATGTTACAGTAACTCTTACAAGAAAAATTATTCTTACATCTGGAAGACAGACCTTCCTCACCACTTGTTATCTTTACATTTATCAGTGCAGATCGTGAGTTAGATGACCCCTTGAAATGTAAAATGTCTTAAATCTACTTTTTATTCGAAAATAACAAGCCCAGCAGTAGTTGGAGGAGCCTTTTGCACTGCTGAGTGTACTTCCTTTAAAGACGCCATGAGACAGCAATATACATTATGAACAGTTATTATTTGTGATTACTGAAAAATGTATTTTTATGAAGTGGTGTTGTTAACGTGTTGTGTTTATATATGATTCAGTGCTTGTGCCTTGACTTCTTTATTAGATGCATATTTATATATTAATTAGGTATTTAATGAACATAGTTCTCTCTCTCTCACTTTGTCTTTGTTTACCCCTAATTATCTCACTGAAGTAAAGGAAAAAAATCATGTGCATCCCAATTCAGATGGATTGGGAGTTTTATCTTCATGCTGGACACAGCTGCATTTCAGGGAGCAGTACTGGCCAGTGTTTTCACTGTGTGCATCCAGATGTTAAGCATCTCATGTACTTTACATCTCTTTGTCATATCAATTTTATTCCGATCATTTCTCCTGGCATCGCTTGTGCATCAAAAATTCACACACTGCAAATGTAGAAAGGGACTGTGTCTCTAGTACTTCCCAGTACCCCCACCCCACCCCACTCACACAGCCACCTCTCAGGTCCTTGGTCAGCTAGTTGAAGCTAGGACACCAGGTCTGCAAATGCTGTGTTCCAACATTAATTTGCTTCAGTAATTGTAGGACTGCAAAATACACAGTAAATGTGCTAAGATGATGACTAATGTATCATTTGTTTACTCTTAACAGTCTAGGCTGACTTGCATTCTAGACTGCTAAGTTAGCTAAAATAATCACTGGAAACAGAGATTCAGTGCTTTAAATGCTTCTTCCAGAGAGATGACAAAAATCACCAGTATCACTTTCTAACTGTGTTTATATTTTTACTTCATCTGGTGGATTGGTCAGTGTAAATTAGCCCTAGGTGTGAGTGTGTTTACAAGTGCAGTATGGCTGAACTACTGCGGCAGGGCTAGACACCCAGTGGTGTAAACCTTGGCTCTAGGTGATTGTCACTGTTGAAGTAGCACCCCAACCCCCTGTGCAAAAATGGGAAAAAAAGGGTTGAGGATGTGTGGATGGATTAATATGGTAGAATGTGCTTTAAAAGCGATGGTGCATGATAGGCAACCTAAGAAAAAAGATAAAATACATTGCCTTAAAAAGGAATTAAATCATGCAAAAACTAAAGCCTACATTACACATCAATATTTCAATAGGTTTTACAATAATAGAGGCTACAGTGCAGAAGATGTAGAACAAGCTAAGAAAAATTTGTTATTAAAAAATCAAAGTAATAAGCAAATAATGTATCAAGGTAGATCAGATAAAAATATACATAATAAACAAGTGGAAAATATATTTTTTGTGACTACTTATGGAGTGTATACAGAGGAATTAGTTAAAATAATTATGTTCTATTGGAAATATTTGACACAAGATCCTTTTTTAGGAGAATTGATACCTCAAAGACCTATGGTGTCATATAAGCATGGAAAAAGTATTAAGGATATGTTAGTACATGCTTATTTCATTTTTCCTACTGTAAAACTAACCAAATGTGTATCTGATTGTGGTTTTAAAGCATGTGGACACTGCAGTATATGTAACCAAACAGTAATTTTTTTTGATCAAATAAATGGAAAGAAATTTAGTGTGAATGATAGTTATAGTTGTAACACAGAAGGTATTGTTTATGTGCTTAAATGTGAGTGCAATTTATTTTATATAGGTGAATCTAAAAGAAGTTTTCGTGTTAGATTTTTAGAACATCTAAGAAATATTAAAAATGAAAAGATGGAAAGCCCATTAGGCTTACATTTTAAAAAGTATCATAATAGTGATGGAAAGAAATTAGTAGGTACAATTTTAGAAAAAGTACACTGTGAAAAAGGCACATGTATTAAAAATAAATTACAATGCAAAGAAGCATTATTTATTTTAAAGTTTGATACTTTATACCCTAAGGGGTTAAATAGAGAACTGGATTGGAAATGGTTGCTTTAACTGCTTTTTTAATTGTTTAATTGGAACTGTTTTTATTATAAAATGGAATGAGAACTAGTTCTTGTTATACTCTGTTAAAGGCTTATGCCGAGGCGCTGGAGAAGAGAAGTCTGTTAAGAAAATAAATCTATTGGATTTACTGGCTGAGTCGTTTTTTGGATTATTTTTTACTGTGTGGTGTTACATAGGTTTTACAATAATGTCTGAAGCTGTACACATCATTAGACTGCTATTTCGTTCCTCACTTCCTCATGTTCATGCTCTGGTACCGATACCGTCACTGCACTGCACCATTGAAAAGATGCCACATTAATGAGATGCTATCCTTTGGATGAGATGTTAAACTGAGGTCTCATCTGTTTGCACTGGTAGCCACTTAGATGGATGTCAACAAAACCATGACATCATCATCATCATTATTATTATGAAACACTGATAAGCCACATGTACTAAAGTCTTGCCTACTGATTTTCAAGTCACAGACAGGGACAACCCATTCCTAGGATCATGGGATCTATTCACGTGATAGTAAATTGGTGTGATGTGTACATACTGAGGTGCTGGAAAAGGAATTCCAGCTCTGTCTCTGTAAGTGAAAACAATTTTTTTTTACATATTTTCATTCTTGAGCCAAATCATAGCTGAGATCTGAATAAATGAATGAACACACAGCTCTATGAATTCCAGAGTCTCCACAAAAGGGAGTCACAACTACCTGGTCAATTACAAAAAATGTGAATTTACTAAATTCTGAGCAGAGTGTAGAATATCTAAATAACATGTTAGTGGTCTTCCTTCTTTAAATGTTGTAGATATGTTCTGTAATCCTGTCTCTTACTCTTCTGTTAGTTTTGACAATGTTGAATGCATTACAGGAGTTGGACAAAGCCAAATAAACTGCATAAGTTGTATTACAATTTACTTTGCCAGGACAGGGAATGGTCCTGTTGTAATTTTGGACAATGGCATAAGGCCCTTCATGAATAAATCTGCACCATTTACATGAGCCACATTCTTGCATGTGGCTATGGCCTCAAATACTTTTCCTGGACCCTGAGTCTAGTATCTCCTTAATGTTTTTTCCTTCACAGTAAGTAATAACAGGTAGATCATCAAGACTTTTCTTCAGCTCATCACTAAAAACAACGTCCCAAAGGGATCTAACAAAGTTAACATAAAAATGAGTAGTATTACTAAAAGTAATTATGAACATAGGTTTAGTCCTCATGTCGTGGGAAGTGCTACTGGGGATACTAGCATAATGATGTCAGTGCAAAAGGTGCTACAAATTCTGTCGGAGGCAATCTATGAAGAATGGGGGCAAAACAATCTTGCTTATGGCCTACCACTTCAGCTTTGATTTTGTTAAGAAATTCAGTTGACTACCCCCTGTCCAGAAATAAACAAATCAAGTGGTGTAACTCAAAATCAAAATTGGAGTTGATGGAAATAAGGCAAGAGAGTCTAACCATCTAGCCCTTAGCTACCGACTTCTTCTGTAACGGGGGGTGACAACTTTCAAAATGGAGATATATATTTATCTACATATAGAGGAATTATAACAACCCTTAACAGAATCTTTGCTGAGTATAATATCTAAATAATTGATATACTCAGAATTGGCAGTGTAAGTGAATTTAAGAAACATGGTAGAAATCTGCCATACACTAAAAAAAGTGTTCTCATTCTTTCACATTACCATTCCATAAGATTAAGATGCCATCCAAGTATCTAAAATACCTGTGTGTCAATGGAAGAAATTCAGGAGTAAAAATGGAGGCTTTCTCCCACATGGTAAGAACAATGTTAGCGTAAACTGGGGGGCATGCAATTGCAACTCCTGAGATCTGATGGCAAAACTGCCCTTCAAAACAAAGAAAATTATTATTGAGAGTCAAATCTAGAAGAGAAGAGACCATATGCACATCGTTAAACGGCATTGATGAATGAACTGCCAAAAAAGAGGTAAACCATTTCGTGGGAATCACTACAAATAAATCCACTACTTCGACAGTAATGAACAATGCATTATCCTGATATTCCAAAGCCTTTAACATTGCTAGCAAATGCCAGGGATCTCATCAAATATGTTATTCAGAATTTAACAAAGACTTGTGTTTGTAGTCAATAAATTTAGCCAATGACTTAGTCTTTGAGCCTTTGGCTGAGACTATCGGCCTTAACGGTGGCTCATGAGGATTTTTGTGAATTTTGGGAATACTGAACAGGAATGCCATTTTAGGTGATTCGACAGTCAGGTATTCCCATACTTCATGGTCCATTTCACCTTGTGTGGCCATGTCTAACAAATGAAAATCCAACTTAGCATAAGCAGTGTTAATTTGGTTGCTACGCACCCTCTTATAGGTAGTATCAGATGACAAAAGCTGAAAGATCTTGGAAGAATAATTTATACTGTCCATAATAACAATGCCCCCTCCCTTATCAGGTTTCATAATACAGATGCTTCTATCCTTGGCTAAACTAAAAAGAAGATCCCTTTCAGAGGTGGAGAGGTTGTCCAAACTGGGTCTATATCTCTTATGCAAACGTTTAATTGAGCGAATCGCTATTTGTCAAACTGTATTAAGAAAAAGCTCAATTAAGCGAATGCTCAGTTAAGTGAAAAGTTTCCTGGGGGAAAAACAGCTGCCTGCCCACTGATTGGGACAAACAAAAATAAATTTAAAACTCTGCAAAGTGGGGGGCTTCACCCCCCAAACCCCCCGATGTGAGGTGCTGTGCTCCCACAACCCCTCAACTAAATATACCAACTCCAAGAGCACACTGCAGTAAGAAAAAGGGCAAATAACCGATAATGGCCAACCATGTCCTTTCCCTGGGAAAAAAAAAACTGCTTAAACAAGCGTTTCCTTAACTGAGCTTTCGTTTAATACAGCTTGACCAATAGTGATTCACTCAGTTAAATGTTTGCTCAATTGATATAGACCAGTTTCATAAACTAGATGCTTCTATCCTTGGCTAAACTGAAAAGAAGCCCCTTTTCAGAGGAGGAAAGGTTGTCCAAACTATGCTTAAGACACCTATTTTTGTAACGCATGTGTCTAAATTGTCTTTCTCATGCTCTCTCAAAAATAGAAACGTGATTACTGGGGAGGGGTGATAAAAAAGTGCTCTTTCTGCATGGCCTATCTGCTTTCATGTTAGTATTTACATACCTGTCAGCAAATAACATGTTCAAGTTGCAATTCCTGACAAACAACTTAAGCTGGATAATTGCTTGTACTAAATCCACATTAAAACAAGGAATAAGAGAAAAACTTTTTTTTAAAAAATAGACATACAAGCTTCAGACCAATTAACACTTGAAAGGTTAAATACTTTAAAAGTGTCCACTGCATTGGTATCCATAAAATGACAACCAAATTGACATAAAGTTACTGTCTGTATCTGCCCATCCCCTCTCACTGCCTCAAGAGTTGTAGTAAGTTCCACTGTGTTGGGGTTTCGGGCCAGTTCATGAGCCATGATTCTGGTCCCATGGACAGCTGTCTAGTCTCTTGGATCATCTAATCTGGGGTTGCTCTACAAAAAGCCCTCATCATCACCATGGTCATTTTGGTCATTAATTAAATCCAGGATGTCCCAAAATGAAACAACTCTACTACCCCTTCCTTGCATTGGAGCAGTAAAGGCTTTTCCTTGCTCATAGTCAGCCTGATCTCTGTCAAGTTTATGAGCTTTATGTTTCTTATTGTTAATAATATTAACATCAACTTTTGAAAACAAATAAAAAAAACTGATGCTTAATGCTTACAAAAGACAAATGTTTACGGATAATCTCATTAGCAACCTTTAGTTCATTGTTTAACACAGTAATCTTGTGTATTATGTAAAGTTTCACAATGTCCTAGAACATGGGTGGGTTAGCTTCCACACTGTTGGCACATTTTCATGCACACAATCCCTTCTGTACAATGCCCACACAAATACACTCTAAAAAGTAGGAATTGTCAAACTGTAAGCTCCGAAACTTGAAAAGATTCTTTCCAAACTCCTTCAACATATCCTGAAAAGTGGAACTACCTGGCTCGACATTATCCAAGAATAAAACACAGTTAGGCCACAACCATGAATCAAAGTCCTCTTTAGAAACGGCAATAACTGCTGATTGGCTACTGACTCAATGTAGAAATTAAACGACCATTAGTCACTCCATCTGTGCAAGTGCACAGTGCTTCAGAAAACCCATCCTGGCTGCTGCTACCATCCAAACCCTGAGGGTTGCTGAGCCTTTCACCAGGAATAATGTTCCTGGATAGTTGATGAATTAACAGGGTGATGTCTTTGGGTAGATCTTTAAGGCAGGAAAACTCACAGTGCACCCAAGCAAAATGGAAAAAAGTACAGTGGTGTCCGCAAAAGCTAGTAAAAAACCCACAGAACACAAACAATAAAAAATAATAAATGAATGAGCACACACCAGTCAACTAAACTGGAGGTTTAATGCACACAATAAATACTGAGTGCTTTCATCTAAAAGACTTCTTCAGAGTACCGAAAATGGAGAAGTCACATTAAAATACTTATTATATACAAATGGTGAACCAATCTTGAGACAGAAACAATTAACACATCCTAAACTGAAGGTAATTGGGGAACCCTATCTAGCAAGTAAATACAACCTAAGGAAACCTGCCATAACTGTACAATGCATAGATGTATATAAAACTAAGTTAAAACAATATAGACAGACCAAAACCAAAGTTGACAGACATGAATGCATAAAATTCAATGAAAAATTTTATATATATATATATATATATATATATATATATATATATATATATATATATATATATATATGGGTTCCCTACGGTAGACCGACAGCTCGGAAGATCAACACTCAAAACACCGACGCCAGAAGAACGAAACCTCAAAAACACGAAAGTTCACAAGCCCGACACACCACAATCCTGACACTTAACAAAACAAAAAGTTCACTGTTACACACAACAAACACACACAACACAAGCACACCAACAACTTAAAAGCCTACACTACACCTTACACAAAACTATCTATGCTCTAACCTTAACCCAAACCCTAACCCTAAGGTCCGTAATTATCGCACACTCACCTTACCCGCTCCCTAACCCTAAGTTCCGTAACTATCACACACTCACCTTACCCGCTCCCTAACCCTAAGGTCCCTAACTATCGCACACTCACCTTACCCGCACCCTATTTCCAGTTTGATAACCGGGGATGTCCACTGGGCCCGAAAGCCCGTTTTCAGTGGAGGCCCGGGGAAAAAAGCTCCATATTACAAATAAATTGCATAATTAAACAATTTACAAGCAAGCAAAAAATAAAATTTTATACATTTGTATAGTTATCACAGAAAAAAAGCAAAAAGGAAATACACATACATTTGAAATGCAAAAGAAGTAAATCAGAAGAGAAGTGTAGGAAAGAGGTGGTGCAAAGAAGTAAAAAGAGAAGAAATGCCAGGTGGAGGAAAAAAAGAACAATTAGACAAAGATTCATTTTACATTCATGGTCAAAGATACAGATGCATGAAGAGGCATTATAGGCAGTAAGGATGTGAAGATATATAGAGTATTTACAAAGAGTTTATACAGGGAGAAAATTGTTAAAGAAGCTGAGGGTGGGGAGCTGAAGAAAGAGTTGGATGAAGAGGGGCAAGAGGGAGAATCATGAATAGGTAACGTAGTGAATTTACATAGGAAGTATACAATTACATTTCCAGTTTTGGGAGAGGTGGGAATGGGAAGAGATTTGAATTGTTCAGAGTTTGTAGTGATTCTTAGCAGGGGAGGAAGCAAGTTCCATTTTTTTGCTATAGTATAAGAAAGGAAAAGGTGGCCAGGGGGTCGTTTAGGTTTGTGTGCTGAAAGAATATTTTGGTGGGCTGATCTTAGGGACCTGAGAGGAGTGGAGAAAGGCAAGATATTAGTTAGTGCAGGGCAAGCAGTCCTTAAGTCCCTTACTATCGCACACTTACCTTATCCGCACCCTAAACCTAAGTCCCTCACTATCGCACACTAATCTTACCTGCACCCTACCCTAAGTCCCTCACTATCACACACTAATCTTACCCGCACTCTAACCCTAAGTCCCTCACTATCGCACACTTACCAGGTTGCACTCACAAGTTACCCCTGTCGGTGTTTTCGCTGTCGAGATTATGACTTGTTCGTCATCTGCTTCATCGTTCTTCTGGCATTGATGTTTTGCGTGTCGATCTTCCATGCTGTCAGTCTAACATAGGGAACCCATATATATATATATATATATATATATATATATATATATATATATATATATATATACATATATATATATATAAACTATTAATTGATATAATTATAATTTATAGAAAATGTTTGAACCTAGATATGACCAAGAGAATGCACAGTGGCATCAAATATACCAGCTCTATCTTTCAAAATATTGGAAAAGGAGATTGCCTCATTAATGCCTGAGGCACATGAGGCATTAATCCTTAACTGCCAACATAACTTTTTATATTCTAATTGAATTCCAGAGTCTCCACAAAAGGAGGTCACAATTACCCAGTCTATTACAAAAAATGTGAATTTACTAAATTCTGAGCAGAGTGTAGAATATCTAAATAACGTCAGTGGTCTTCCTTCTTTAAATGGCATAGATATGTTCTTGCTGAGATCTGTTTTTAAGACATGCCTCCAATTTATTTCTCAGAATGCTGTTTCCTACTTTGGTGAAGATCAATTCCCAATCTCTCAGACAAACTACTCCTTTCTGTAAAACAAAACATGTCCCTTAATATCTTCAACATTGTCTTAGATGAATGCATAGGAAACCGCACATGTACCCCATGCCAGACTTCCCTGTCTCATATGGAAATGGTGGTAGCTAGTTGAGTGAACCAGAGAGATTGTAGTGCTAAAAGTGGTTAGTTTTCAGAAGGATTAACCTATTTATTGTCTACTAACAATCCCCATAGGTTCACAGGTTCATGGGTGAATGCTAGGCTAATGGTACAATAGCCTTTACAAGTCTAGCCAATAACACCCAGGATATGACAATATTATATCTCAATTCCCCAGATATGGTATAGGGTAGTATCAGGGTAGTGGGTCTTTGAGTGTTACAGTTCTGAGCCATTTTACAGACTGCCTCTGTCCATATGAGACATGGGCAGTATCCAAGAGTGAAATTATGGATCCCTTTCCATTTATCCAAATTCTTTTTGAAGAGAGTGAGGGATGGACTTTGTATTATGAAGATGGGAAGTTTATTCCAGTAGCCTTTGGGATATGAATCTATCCCTCTAGTAAGTTCTGTTCCAGTTACAAATAAGGGTCTGGTTCATGAAACATGTAACCCTTGTATAATTTTTCTTGTGAATCCATAAGGTTTTCATCAGTCTGGATCCAAGAATGTCTTGTAGGCCAGGTATATGTCCACTCTCAATAAATAATACAATATGGAGTAAAGGGATAGGACCTTTAGTCGTCTGCATAAGACATGGGTCTCGCTCTTTGCATTTTTTAATTAGAAACCTCTGGGGCCACTCCAGCTGGTGTAAGTGCCTAGTTAAGTACATGCAGAAGGGACCATTGTACTCGATTATGGACCTGATGAGGGCCAAGTACAATGACACCATGACTTCCTTTGATCTTGAGCTTTACTTATAAGTTCAGAAGAATTTCCTCAGTACTGTAGCTACCTGGTGGTCAAAGTTTAGGTTACTATTTATCTGTGTTACTAGGTCCCTCATCACTGGGTCAACATTTAGGGGTGTGCTATCATTATTATAATTTGCCGGAATATCTGATTTACAGAAGGGTATGATTACACATTTTTTAGCATTTAGTCTCAGACAATGGTTTTGGCACCAGTCATTTGTCATTTTTTAAGCCTGTCTGTAGGATGTCAACATCATTTGGGAATTCAATGATTGCTCCCAGCTTACAGTCATCAGTGAACTTGGTGTGTCAGAGGCCCCCAACGCTGGCCTTCACTTCATAGAAGTATATACCAAACAGGAGGAGTCCCAACACTGAGCCCTTTAGGACACTCCTAGTAACAGGTTTCTTATCAGAAGTGGATTCACCTAGCCAGACATCATGTATCCTGTCAGTGAACCAGTTGTCAATCCATCTGACAATGTAAGGGTTAATGCCTAACTCAGTAAGTTTACCTATTATCCCTGAGTGGGGGATTGTTTCAAAAGCTTTGGTCAGGTCTAGATAAGTGTTGTGTACCTTTTTACCCTCTTTCATGGCCCTGGTGGCTTTCTCGAAGAAGTCCATCAGGTTGACCAGGCAAGACCTCCCTTTGACAAAGCCAGTTTGAGTCTGATCAAGTTTTTGGAGAATTCCTATGTCATTATTGATCAGGTCCATGATAATTCTCTCTGGCCTTGCAGATAAGACTGGTCAAGCTTATGGGCTATAGTTCCCTGTATCTGTTGATACAAACCTATGGGATACAATATGAACTCTTAAACTTTTGAACGCAGTGTTAACTTTACATATATCTAAGTTAATTGTTATTAGTGGGGTGTTATGATGAGCTGCATTAATGCTGTTGTTTTCTCTCATGTGGTTCATGGCCACAAGAATATTTAACATTCTTGTCTTTGGTCTAAAGCAGGCAGCAATGTTCTAGTGTTTTGAAAAGTTTATAATAATTGTCGGTGATGATTGAAGTAAAAATTGAAGTAAAAATGGTTAACTATTAAGCTTGGTGGGTACTTGACACAGGCATGACTAGGTAACTAAATAAATATGAGTGGGTCAACTAACCTGATAAAGATAGATGACATAATGATTTATGTTCATAGCTGCAATCCTCAGTGGGCATTTACATAAGACTAATTAGAATATGTTGAAGCATACAAAGTTATTTTGATTTGACTACTAACATGTTTACTTTGCTAGCTTCAAAGGGTCTAATAAATGATGTCTTAGAGGATGCAGAAGTAGAGTATATAGTTGTTAAAATGTTTTTGAGAAAGGTTTTATGTAATACAGGTTGGTGTTTATATATTGAGAAGGGTGGACCAAGAGCCTTTGAAAAGACTAATGAATAAAACTGTACATTTTTTGTTGGGGTATAACCATTCTAATTGGGGTAGGGGAATGGAACCTGATAATACAGGAAAGTGGCAGTAATAGTATCCTAGGAAAATAACATTATTTTACTCTGTTGGGAATGTTTTTCTCATTCCATTGTAGGATTAGTTGAGGTCTGTTAAAATTTGGATGGGTGGGTTTACTTTGTTTTATTTTATTTTCACCTAAGTATGGGGGAAGGCCCAGCCTAGATTAAGCTGCATCTCATAGGGACAACTACATAAAGTGGTTCTGTAGATGAGTGGGATCACTACATAATCTCAAAATGCTGGAATATCGAATTCCAAAATCTCAAGACTATATAGCCGAAACCCCTAAATACTGAAAGACCAGAAGCGTGAAATTCAAAATCCAGGTGTTCGGAGATATTAAAGTAGCGCTTCTGATGTTGCAGTTTGTTGATGGATAGGTGGAAGTTCAGGTAAGTATCTATGTGTAAGTGTGTTGGTTAGGGGCTTTAGTGTGTGTCAGTGTGTGTTGTGACTGTGATGTGTGTGTGTGAGGGACTGTAAAATGTGTGGGTGTGAGTTTCTCTTGTGTGTCTGTGTGATATTGGAGTTAGTATATTTAAGTGGGGGGCATGGGGGCCACAGCCCCCCACATGGGGGCGTGACAGGGGATTTGCTCCCCTTATCTGTAGTGTAGGATGATATGTTTGATTGTAGGGGGAAGTTATGTGTTCGTATATGTGTGTGTGATGTATGTGTGTTGTACGTTCGGGATTTTGAATTCCGCGCTTATGGTCTTTCGGCATTTACGGGTTTCGGCTATATAGTCTCGAGATTTCGAAATTTGATATTTCAAAATTTCGAGATTATGTAGTGAATCCACATGAGTATGTTACTAGTTGTCAATGTGCAGTCACATTGATGCACATTCCAATGCTGCTGGCTCATTAACTATACACTATATATAAAAAAAACATCTATGAGGAGTTACTCAGATCACAAAAGGAGAGCACAAAGTGTCGCACAACCATGACCAAATATAAACACCTTAACTAAGGCGGAGTCAATGCTGTGTGAGCCTGTCTCTTCTGCACTTGATAATAAGTGCATGTGACAGCTTGTGACATCCCTCACTGCTGTCAACAAGCTGTGCAACTGGCCCATTAATTCAATCTGGTTATAATCATTTAAAATTAGTGATCACGGAGAGGGTGGACCTCCTATTTTAAATTTGCACTCATGATTTTCTGTTTATCTTTTAAGACATGACAGACCTAAAGAATTGTGCTTCAAAATATTATTTTTAAAAAGAGGGCAAAGGAGATGTACATGTTAAATGAGGTAAAGAGGGAATTTAAAATAATAGTGGATAATGCTGGCCACTAGCACAGAGGATTAAGGTTATGATCTGTCCACAAGCTGCTCCCTGTAGCCTTTATTTGTCTGCTGTGTGAACTTGAACGAGTCACTTAACCAGAATATGCTCAGGGACAACTAGGAAAATGGGCTCAGCTCTTCAATATTCTTCGTGAATGTATGGCTAGTATGAACTTATGAAACTGTATTTGTTGAAGCAGAAAGAGAAATATCTTGAAAGTTCAGTACAGTTTCAATGATTCTAATCCTTAATTGAGAGGCAAAGAATTATTCACAGAATTTGGTAACAAAAGTTGAATTTCCAGACATTTGCAATTTGAGGAGTATGTACTGACAATTGTCACATCTCACAGGTTCCTGGCTATCACATCAAGACAAGCAGGAAGTAAACAGGAAGACAATGGAGGTAAAATTATGGATCTGATCAAGAGTTTAGACAACTGACACCAAACTTTTGAAAGAAAAGGGAGTACCCATATTAATTAATAAACATCTCAGGAAACAAACTGACAAGACTATTCTAAGAGAAAAAGCAAGATGGATTATTTGAGTTGAGACAGCACTAACTGTCAAAAATGGATAATTGGTAGCTTGTATACCGTGATAGAGGTGAAACAAGTAGTTTGAACTTTTTTTTTCTAATTATTCAGGATTACAATAATCAAAGAGTGGGCGTTCGAAAGACATGCGTTGAATGGGCGTACCTTCGTTGGAGGTTGGGCTTCGAGCTGGCAACTCGACACCATAAAAACCAACTATCAATCATTAGCGGACCGGAATTCCGCTGTGGCGACCCCTAACCGGGAAAAGCCGAAAGACAAACAACATCAAAGGATCAAAGTCTGAAATTTTAACATAACTCTTAATCCTACTCTAAATATTTTATACCAACACCAAGAACCCCAAACAACAGGCCAGGCCTCATTCCAATGAATTATGTAGAAGCAGGGGTCAGCAGACATATTGAAGCAAACTCCTGCAGAAGAGGTGCACTCAATCTTTTCAAGAAATATGGAATAAAAGGAGAGATTTAATACTGGTCCTAAAACACTCCTAGTAGAACCAAGGGATATTTCAGGCCGAATCATTTCAGACCGTGTTCCAGTATATTTTCTTTGAATCTTTCTAAGGTAGAGCAGAGTGATATGCTGAAGTGGGCTCACAATAAATTGTAATGTCAGCAGGATATCCTGGCATTGCCTTCTATTCATTGTTCAGTAGCTCAGGAAATGACACAGATAAGAATAATCAGCCCCTATTGAAGTAAGATAGTTGCAATGTCACACTTAGGGGTAATATTATGCCACAGAGATAAACAGCAAAAGAAAGCAGAAGGACTTTCTGTAAAACAAGGAAATAAAGTTTTCTAATGTCTGGAAAGTTTTGATAAAAATGTTCATGGCCACGTTTTAAGGAGAAGGTAATAGGTTTAAAAACTGAAATTTGGCTCCAATCAACAATACAGGTGAAGACTGAGATTCTGAGAAAAGTGTAACAGTTGGTACTTTATTGAAAGTAACACTGCATTTATATCCTGTCTTTTAATGAGAAAAGACTTAAATCTTTTATCACTGGTACTACAAGTAGTGATGCTCAGACTAATGAGAATATGAAAACAATCTTCTGAGTATTGTACCTGGAGGTTTACAGATGTAAGGAGCTTGGGGAGCATGACTAGTGTTTTGAAGGATATTGGGCCCATTCAAAACTGAGCAAATATGAGCTAGCTGACCTGCACAGAGATATTTGTCCGGAAGAGATCCAATTAGCCCTTAAAACTAACAAGCTAGTTAGGTCACAAGATACCCAGTAGATTTACATGAGGGAGGGAAAATATTGTTTGGATATTAAGATACTTTAAAGCTACGAAAGGCAAGATTACCACCATCCCTCTCACATTGAAGAAGGCAAGATTACCACCATCCCTCTCATAAACTATTACCACTCTTCTCCAACCCCAAAACCACTGGAGAGAATGGGAGAACTGGGAAGAACCTATATGGGATCACTTCCTGACCAATCTCACTAACACATTTGAATGCCAAAATGTTGACCAAATCCCTGGCTGGAAGGCTAGTTAAAGTTCTTCTTCCCTTATTGTTAAAAGCAGACATTGCCAATATATAATATATCCCGTGTTTTTTTTTTAATTGAAAGTACATTTAAGGGCATTCATGAGATAGAATTTATTTGATTTATATTTATTTATTTATTTTTTTATTTTACATTTGTTTACCGGGAAAGTCCAACTGGACACAGGTCCATTTTCAGCGGAGGCCCAGGGAGAAAATCTCCAGATAAAAATACATTAAATACATAAAAATACATAATAGACATGAACATGGCACAACAATCAAAGTTGAAGAGTCAGAATATCTAAAATCAAAATTCAAACAGGAAGAGATCAAGAGTAACTAGGTTATGGATATCAAGTTATATACACAGCAAAAGGTTAGAAGTGTTAACATTTAGCAGATAGGTACATGTGGTGGATAGGAAAACTCATTTGCATTTCTCAGCACAGTGTTCATAATATTGTTATAGAAATCACAGCAAAATTTTAAAATATTTTATGTTGATATGTTAGTTTTATAAATTTGGAGATGAAGAGTGTTAGTCCATATTTGAAGTATCATTATGTAGCATACTTTTCACACTACATGGTAGTTTTCAGTTTTACTGGGATCCGTAATATATGTAATACTTTTGAGGTGGCATGGAAATCTGAAGGAAAGATGTGAAGTAGAAGGGGTGAGACAGTGTAAGAGTAGATCTGTTGTGGGTAGGCTAGTTGTTAGAAATTAGTAGGGGTGAAGAAGAGTAGCGTTATTGATTAGTGGCACCTAATGTTAGTGGTGGAAAGTGAACTGCAAGATTACTGGTTTGAGACCAGGGGAGGGTCATGTAAAGGGTAATCACAGTCTGTGGTGTAACCAATAATTTTGATGGGTTAATACTACTAGATAGTGAGGAGTTTTGTGTGGCATACTGATTAAGGGAGGAGCTAGACTGTATAGTAAATGTTTAACCTGGAGAGTCACAGGAGTATAACCAGGTATTTGTATAGTGTGCTTTAAGGAGCTTTTAAAATTGTGAGGTGGAAATAATGGAAGTTAGATGGCTAGGTAGTGTATTCCAGGCTTTAGAAATAGAATTAAGGAAGAGAGATTTCCCAGCATCATTGATAAATTTGGTGACGTCTAGGCAGTGTTGGCTACTAGATCTTAAGGTACTTACTGTAGAATAGGGGATAATTAGGTTTTCAAGAGCTGGGGTTTTATCTGGGTAGTAATAACATTTGTGAGTTAATGACAGCTGACTGAGTTTTATTAGCTGAAGTAGCTCTATCCATTTTAGTTGTTTGAGAGCTATACAGTGATGGGTCCTATATGGGGTCTCAGTAGCAAATTTAGCTATCTTGTAACAAGATTCTAATTTGAGTAGGTCAGTTTTACGGAGGTTGGTTAAAACTGGGGATGCATAAAGGAGGGTGGACAACAGATGTGTCCTGGTTATGGTGGATTTGGTGTCTTTGGTGAAAAATTGTTTGTTCCGGTATAGTAGGCCAAGTTTTTTGTGAACCTTTTTGATAGTTTGGGCTGTGTGAATGTCAAATTTTAGGTTGTTATCGATTTCTAGACCTAGTAGTTTGGTGTGGGAGGTAGGGGTGATTATGGTGTTGTTATTGGACATGACACATGGAGTAGGGAATCTGCAGGGGCTGAAACAAAGGAGTTTTGTTTTATTTGGGTTCAGGATAAGCTGGGAATTGGTGAACCAGGTTTCAGCTAATGAGAAGCAATTTTGGGTTAGGGAGTGAATGTCTGTCAATGTGGGAGCTGAGCATATGAGGATGGTGTCATCAGCGTATTGCACCACTGATGCATTGGATGTGGAGTATGAGAGCTGGTTAGTGAATAGAGTGAAAAGTAGTGGACCAAGTATGGAGCGCTGAGGGACTCCTAAGGATACTGGTAGGAGAGGGGATAGTTGGTCTTGCCATTTTACTGCTTGTTGGCTCTCTGATAGGTAGCTTTTAAATCATGAGATTGAGTGGGTGTTGATATTAAGGGAGGGTAGTGCATTAAGGAGTCTATTATGGTTGACCATATTGAAAGCTTTAGATAGATCTAAAAAGATGGCAGAAAGTAGTTGTCCCCCTGTTTCGGTGTTGGTTAACTGTGTTGCTAAAGGATATTAGAGCTGTTGTGGTGCTGTGGAAGGGTCTAAAGCCACGTTGCTATTTAGTTAGTAGATTGTTTTTAGAAGGTGGTCCATCAGTTGGGTGCAAACCAGTCTTTCTAGTATTTTTGATAAGGGTGATAAAATAGCAATTGGTCGGTAGTTGTTGAGTTCTAAGGAATTGATATGAATTAATGCAATTTGTCATACAAAACGCATTCTGTTTGGCCAAATGGCACTTTTTGTTTAGCTACTAGAAAGGAGAAACATTAGCACTAAATTTAAATCTTGGATTAAGGCTCTGTAGCATAAGCATTCATTCAGAGTTCTAGATGATGGCTGTCTATCAATGGAAGAGGAAATTACAACAAACATCAAGTAACGATGCCCTCTGTCTCCTTATTTACTTATCTAAGTTATGGATAAATTGGACTCTAATTTTAGATAAATTATGAAAGATTTGGAGAGAGGACTTTGCAGCAGCCTTTTTCTTACAGTTCCAGATGATTGTAGTGATCAGGATAATTAAAGCTGCTCTCAGCATTTTTCATGAATTTTGTGAAGTATCAGGTCTCATTTGTAGCAAAAGGAAAATTGTTTTGATTAAGCTCAGGCATGGAAGGGGTCATGACCCATAAGGTCCTACAAAGGAACTGTAAACTGTTAGATATTTGGACCTCACGATATCAAATAATTTGGCAGGTATAATGAACCAGAATGCAGAACACCTGATTAATAGAGCATCCAAATATCAACTCAAAGTCTTAAACAGAGCTTCTACATTAGTAGGGAAAACTAAGACATTTTAAATAATGCCTTTTCCACATATTCTTTAAGTGATGAAAAACATTCCATTCTCTCCTGGCCTCCTAGGGTTGGTAACATATCAACTGTTGATTACTGGCATTTTTTTCAAAGCAGGTAGCAGAATCAACAAGAATCTGCTTTTTGTGAGAGGATAATTAGTAGAAGCTATAATATTTTAAATGAGAACAAGGAAGGACTGGTGGAGAAAGGAGACTGTAAGAAGGAGGTGGTCTCAACAGCTAGGCTCTGACATTTTTAAGGAACATTGGGCCCAAGCATACCTCTATGCCATCCAGAATTTCACAGAATGTCCAGATTTTTGCAGTAAATTTTTGGCCTGTTCATCATAAAATCTGTAGTTTCTGGGAAGTCATTGAGGGTTGAGGTCACTAAATAATGACAGATATTTGCATTTCAGACTCAGTTACATAACCAGTTTTCAGCAGAGGCCCAGGGAGAAACACTCCACTTTTATAACTTGGTTACACATTTATACAGTTGGTTACTTATATGAGGCTACACAATTGGAAATTTGTGAGCAAGCACTTAGAGTTACTTATATAATATTAAACATGTCATACTAAACATTTAGAGTTTACATACATTCACAATTAGAAACTAAGTTTCATTGAGGTAAGAGTATTTCCTTAGACTGTACGTGTTTATCATGACACAGACTGGAGTCAGTTAATCATGTGCTTGGGACTTAAGTACAGGTAGAATGCCAGAGACAAAAAGGAGCATAGTTGTTAGTCGATGGCTTGGCTTCCATATTGTTACTGAGGTTATAAGTAGATTTGTTTTGGAGGAGGGTGGTTACTATTTTATGAGGAGTTAATACAGAGGGCTAGAGGAGGATTAGCCTGGAGTTAGGCATGTGCATAGCCATTGTTTGTTTAGGTGTTATTTTAAGGAAGCTTTAAAGAGAGGTAGGCTAGGGGTTAGCCTAGTGTTTGGTGGGGTGGAGTTCCATAATTCTGACACAGAGTATGAGTATAGAGATTTTCTTGAGTTTTTGCAAGGTTTGTAGGTTTCAAGTACCTTTTTATCATTGGATCTGAGTGATGTACTAGGTTTGTATTGTTTGATTAGGTTTGCTAGGGCAGGACAGGCAGTGGGTTTATAGATTAGGTTATGTAATGTAGTTAGGTGTGTATATGTTAGTTGGTTTGATAGTTCCAGTCAATATAGTTGTTGTAGTGGTATACCATGACGTGTACGATGGTTGGAATTTGTTGGTATTTTATTATAACATTGTTCCATTTTACTTTTGGAGGAGTTTTGTAGATTAGTTAGCATACAGGAACCATAGAATAGGAAGGGGAGCAGGACGTTTTTTTCCAGGGTGGTATTGGTTGGATTGAAAAGGAATTGTTTGTTACTGTAAAAGAGTCCTAGTTTTTTATGTGTCTTCTTTATGTTTTGTTGGATGTGAAGGTCAAAGCTGAGTTTGCTATTGATAATAACACCTAGCAGTTTCACTGCTTGAACATTTTCTAAGATAGTTTTCTCAGCTTCAATGATGTTAAATTGGTCTGGGCTGAGGGTGGTAGTTTTGCTGTGAAAGACTATAAGTTTGTTTTTTTGAGAGGGGTTTAGAGAAAGTTTGGCCTCTATGAGTCAGGATTCAATTGCTGTGAAAGATTCTTGGGTTTTGTTTTGTAATTCAGGGAGAGTACAAGATAAACAGATTAAGGTAGAGTCATCTGCATACTGAATTAATGTTCTTGGGAAAGATGTGGTATGTAAATTACCGGTGAATATGTTAAACAGTAGGAGACCTAAGATGGAGGCTTGGGGAACCCCTGTAGGGTTAAGTAGGAAGAGGGAGAGTTGGTTAGAACATTGTAATCCTTGCTTCGGGTCATTTAGATACCTCTGGAACCACTGGAGTGTGTGGTAGAACATCGTAGGTTTAATAGTGTTTCTAGAAGTAAAGGGTATGAAGCCATGTCAAAAGCTTTTGAGAGGTCCAGAAATATTGCAGATACAAGGTATACTTTATCCTTGGCCCTGTTAATAGTGTCTGTAAAGGATAGTAGTGCAGTGGAGGAGCTATGATCTGGCCAGAAGCCATGCTGAGTTTGAGTGAAGGTTGTTTTTGAGTAGGTATTTCATTAACTGTGGCGGCTACATCTTTCCATTATTTTGGAGAGAGTGGATAGTATTGATATTGGGCAAAAACTGGATATTACAGTAGAGTGTCCTCCTTTATGTATTGGTGTTATGTGTGACAGTTTCCATATTGTAGGGACTATAGCTTCTGAGAGCGATCTGTTTATAAGGATGCTGACGGGACATGTAACTGAGTCCACAATGAGCTTCAGGTACTGGGGTGGGAGGCTGTCTGCTGATGTGGAGCAGGGTTTTAGCTTAAGCAATAGCTTTCTTATTTTTGAGGTGGATATGGGTTGGAAAGAGAAAGGGGTCCTGGGGCTATTTGGTTGGTTATTTGAGTAGTTGTGGGCTTGGTCTGTTTTGGATGGTGTAGAGTTATTGTAGCTAGTGTTTAAGTTTAGGTGGGGGTGTCCTAAGTTAGCTTTGGTGGTGAGTAGGTCGGCTATGGATTACATGAAGTGTTTGTTAAATTCCTCGCTACTTGTGAGCTTTGGTGGTGAGTAGGCCGACTATGGATTATATGAAGTGTTTGTTAAATTCCTCTGCTACTTGTGATGGGGAGCACTGGGAGAAAAGGAGTGTTCCTTGTTTTCTCCTGGGATGAGGAGGGTAGATATTGAGTGCCAGCATTTTTTTGGGTTGTGTTTGTGTTGTAGCTGAAGGTCAGAGTAGTAGAATTTTTTTACATTTTTCGACTAGTTTGTTTACTCTGTTACATAGTGTTTTAAAGGCTTGGAGATTTTGTTGGGTTCTGTTATATTTGCATTTATGCTGTGTCTCTTTGTTTCATGAGGTCGAAGTAGTCGGTGATTATCCATGGGGTTTTGGTTTTCTTTACTCTTTTTGTTTTTTTACAGGGGCAAGACTATCAATTATTTTCTGGAATGCAGTATTGAAGTTTTATGTGCCATTGTTGAGAGGTAGACATTTTAGGGGTGTCTAGTTTATATTATGTAGTAAATTGTTAAGTGGTTGTTGGTTAAGTTTAGTTGTATTCCTAGCAGATTTTAGGCAATGTTATTTGAAAGGTGGGTGGTAGCCTGATGGCAAAGGCTGGAAGATGGTCGCTTAGTGAGTCTGAGAGTATTCCTGAGGAGGATAAGTTGGTTGAGTGAGATACAAGGATCCAGTATAAGGTGGAGTGGCTGGTAAAGTCTTTGATGAATCTTGCTAGGTTTGTGATTAGTTGCTTGAAGCTGTATAGATTGATACTTGTGATGGGGGAGTAGGCAGTGATGGATTGACAATTTATGTTCATGTCGCCCAGGATGACTGTTTTTACCTTAATGTTTTCAGCTGTCCAGGACAGTATATCTTCCAGGACTGGTATATTGTTTCTGGGTGGGATGTATACTATGATAATACAGATGTTTCCATGTTGTTAAGTTTAGGGTGGTTATTAGTATCTCAGCCTTATGGAATGTGGGTATACCGTTTGGGTAGGGAGTAATGTTGAATGTGGAGGGATATACGAGAGCTATTCCACTCATTTTTATTTTTTGGTCTGTCCAGTCTGTAAATGGCAAAGTTGGGGGTATGACTGCAGTATCTTTTATGCTGGGGTGTAGCCAAGTTTCTGTTAGGGCCAATATGTCTGGTTTATTTTGTCCAATCCATGCATGCAGGGATGTTATCTTATTACATATACTTCTTAGGTTGCTAGTAATTAAGCTTTTGGAGCTTGCTTGTGTGTTTGTTCCAGGGTTGGGTGTATATCACCACTCTTTAGTAATTTCAGTATTAGGTAAGTGTATAGTGGGTTGCTTTTAGTTTTGAGGTTTGAATTTAGGGTGATATAATGGGGTTTGATGGTTTCAGTGGTTTCTATTTTAATGTTGGAGTTGTAAGAGAGGGGATAATGAAATAGTTGGGGGGGGGGGAGATATTGGAGTAGTGGATTTCTTTTTATGGTAGGTTGATGGAATAGGTTATTGTAGTGTAGCAGGTTGTGGCTGTTTCATTTGTAAGTGTTGTGGCTAAGCTTAGGTATAATAGTAATGAGATTAGACTGGAGCAGGGTAACATATTTTGTGACATCTGGAACATTATGGTGTGTAGGAAGGAGAACTGAAGTTAGATACTGTGATGTGTGATGGTCCCACCACTGTTAAGCCATATGTGATGTCCCCATACTGAGCCAGTAATCAAGGAGCCTGAATCCTCACCACTGACACTGGAAAGGGACTTGTATTTGGAATACAAGTGGATACACTCAGTAATTCCAGATGCAAACCTCTCTGCATCAAGCAGAATTTCCCTTATGAGCACAAGGGGCAACACACTTAGCCGGGGGTCTGGACTTCTCTATATCTGTCTCCCTCCAAGTCCCCAATAAGAATCCCCACTGGTAAAGCTGTAGGGTTAGGTACTCAGCCGAGTGTCCAAGTCAGGTCCTCTAGCACCCCCTTGATAAAGCTGACACACACACACACACACACACACACACACACACACACACACACACACACACACACACACACACACACACACACACACACACACACACAGTGAGACATACAGACAGTGAGATTTGATTCTACACACACACACACACACACACACACACACACACACACACACACACACACACACACACACACACACACACACACACACACACACACACACACACACACACACACACACACACACACACACACACACACACACACACACACACACACACACACACACACACTCACGCACCTGGGAAAGGCTGGCACAGATTTATCTGCTGTGTCCCCTTCTGCCCAGAGTATAAGGTAGTTATCACTGCCACAGACACTCCACAATCAGCTACTCTAAGGCCCTTAAAAAAGGGTGTCCAATGTTTCAGTGGTTTCTATTTTAATGTTGGAGTTGTAAGAGAGGGGATAATGAAATAGTTGGGGGGGTATTGGAGTAGTGGATTTGTTTTTGTGGTAGGTTGATGGAAGAGGTTATTGTAGTGTAGCAGGTTGCGGCTGTTTTATTTGTAAGTGTTGTGGCTAAGCTTAGGCATAATAGTAATGGAATTAGACTGGAGGAGGAGGGTAACATATTTTGTGACATCTGGAACATTATGAAGTGTAGGAAGGAGAACTGAAGTTAGATACTGTGATGTGTGATGGTCCCACCACTGTTAAGCCATATGTGATGTCCCCATACTGAGCCAGTAATCAAGGAGCCTGAATCCTCACCACTGACACTGGAAAGGGACTTGTATTTGGAATACAAGTGGATACACTCAGTAATTCCAGATGCAAACCTGTCTGCATCAAGCAGAATTTCCCTTATGAGCACAAGGGGCAATACACTTAGCCAAGGGTCTGGACTTCTCTATATCTGTCTCCCTCCAAGTCCCCAATAAGAATCCCCACTGGTAAATCTGTAGGGTTAGGTCGTCAGCCGTGTGTCCAAGCCAAGTCCTCTAGCACCTCCTCGATAAAGCTGACACACACACACACACACACTCACACACACACACACACACACACACACACACACACATGCACACACACGCACGCACGCACACACACGCACACAGGCGCACACACACACACACACACACACACACACACACACACACACACACACACACACACACACACACACACACACACACACAGTGAGATTTGATTCTACACATGCACACACACACACACACACACACACACACACACACACACACACACACACACACACACACACACAGAAGCACACACACACTCACACACCTGAGAAAGACTGGCACAGATGTATCTGCTGTGTACCCTTCTGCCCAGAGTATAAGGTAATTATCTCTGCCACAGACACTCCACAATCAGCTACTCTAAGGCCCTTAAAAAAGGGTGTCCAATTATACTGTGTAATACTAATACTAATATAAATGCTAGTTTATCAAGATGGTTAGGCCTTCTGAGGTGGCCCATACAGTGTCACCAAATAAATATAAGTACTCTCAAAGGTTAAATACTTTCTACAAGGACCTGCCACAATAAAAGTTTTAAATATATTTAATAATAAATAATAAAAGAGCATAAAAATATTGAATATATATTTATAGTAAACTACAGCATTCAGATCACAGGAAATATTAAAAAGAACATTGATGGACAGAATCAGACAAATAATGAAAAACAATATCTAAACTAAGCTTCACTATATTCCTGATTGAATCTAGGAGAATTACTATTCCCTAATATCTTACTTGATAGAGAAAGGCACAATGAAATACATGAGTAGTCTTTCTAATCAGGTTCCCCAAAACAGAATACTCCCTCCTCAGAGATTACTCCTTGTAAAAAAATAATATCCAAGATGGGTTGCAGAATGACCTCATCTGGTTACCTGACTCTAGGTTCTCACAGTATCCTCCTTTGAAGCTGAGACAGGAATTTATTGTAAACTGCTACAATACACATCTTAGATGTTTATGGCAGTGCCTGTGGCTTCCCCTCTTTTTACTGAACTAATGAACAAAGGCGTCTTCCAGATCCACTGTCCCCAGTCCTATCAGCACTGTGGGGTGCTGTTTTAATGGTTTAACAATTCATTTACATTTCCCTTATTTTTCTTAGAATAATCTACCTGGTTAACCTTTGCTGTCCCACTGTCCTCTATTAAAACATATACATTTAATTTAATTACAATAATACGTGTGTGTTTCTTTTCATTCCAGCAAGCTGCACTGTTGATACATTTTAGCACAAGTAAATCTCACAAATACATTTTCTGCACAAGCATCTATACAAATAAGTTTGATATACAAATGACATATAATTATTTACAAAATTCCAGCTAGCTGTGTTGGCACAAGTCATGTATCCACTGCCTTGCTTCTTCTGGCATGGCTGGCAGTACCTCCTATCGTCACAGATATATTTGAGTGATGTGAAAATTTAGTCTGTGTAAAGTAAATGGGTGGTGTATGGCTGACAGAATGTTGTCTATGATTGAGTTGGAGTGTGCACAATTTTAAATTGGTGCTGTTAGTTTGGAGGGAGTAGTATGATTGGTTGAGATTTGATTGCGGGTAGGGTTTCTAAGACTATAAGTTTATGGGTATGGGGTGGTTGGGAGAAGGGGGTAGGGTAGTAGAGCAGAGTGAGTCAGGGTCTATATTACAACATCGAAAGCTCAGGTAAGTGAACACCTGTTCGCCAACCAATATACAGCGAAATGTCATTTCTGCGAACATCCACAACAGCAACTTTTTTTCCCAGGGAAAAAAATCACTTGGCTAAGCACAAATAACACAGCCTTACAAACCTAACAAAGTGGGAGGCTTTGCCCCCCACACCCCCCTAACTAAATATACCAACTCTGAGATTGCACCACAGTGGGGAAAAGGGCAAATCCATGACAATGGCCAAGCGATTTTTTTCCCCCTAGGAAAACAATTGCTGTTGTGGCCATTCGTGGAAATGACATTTCACTGTATATTCATCAGCAAACAGGTGTTCGCTGACCTAAGCTTTCAATATCATAATAAAGACCCAGTGAGCCCAGGCGTAGTGAGGACAAATGGAGCAGGTAAAGCTATACTGTGAGAGGAGTAAACTAAAAAAACTATCAGAATTCAGGTGGTGTTTGAATTTGCAGTTCATTCACAATATAGTTTATTGCTATTCTTTATCATTCATTCATCTTGTTATTACAAGTAAAAGGTAGTAAAACATTAGGGAATACCTTCTACAGTAATTACAGGATGATGTTCTTTATGAATTTTTCACAGTAAGAAGTTTCTATATCCTGAGTTCAGTCAAGCAGGGAAGCATTAATCTTGAGTTAATATGGTCATAGTGACTGGAATAATACTTAGAGTGGGGGAGGAAAGTACAAGCCCCTGCCAGTGAGCACACCACTTCAGAATGTGTTTAACAACAGAAAAGCATGAACAAGAATGAAGTACTGGATATTTTTGGAATGAAAACACCTACATTTGCTGCCCAAGAGTTCTGTAGTGAAAGCCAGATCCATTGAGAAAAACACAAGTAGTAAACTATCATATTTATTTTGAATGTCCAGTTGCTATGAAGGAGATTATATAGGCATGGGTTTAGGTTGTAGGGTAGCTGTAAGAAAGAGGCAAAAAATGTCATTTGAGGGGTATGTTTGGGGGGGACACAAATTAAAAATGTAAGCTACTGAAACCTTAAATCGTAATGGGAGCAGAATAAAAACAGCAAAAAAAGATAATATGAGTGTTAACTATCAGTTGCAATCTGATCCTTCCTTTAGTAAAGCAAAGTGAAAACTTGAATATTAAGGAATTTATCTCTAGAACAATTTAAAAAAGGCACAGTTCATGTTCAATTACTGATTAGTCATGCAGGTAGTTACTCCTGACCTCTCTTACACAAAATATATTTGATTTTTAGTTGGCAAGAGACTATCTAAAGCTAAGAAGAATAACAATCAGAAGGAAAGATCATCTGCTATGACCATCTTATTCAATAAACAGTTCTATATTCTCAGTTAAATCCAACTATGAACAACACTGAGTTTTTATATACAGTTTAAAGTATAGCTGTATATCTGAAACTGCCTATGATGTGATAAAAGACAGGAACAACTAAGCATTTCACTTTAACCTAGGAGTGCAGTTCAGAGTAAATTGAAAATAGCTGCCTACTTCTTAGCTAGAAATGGCTATGCACGTTCATTCCATTATAGTACATCAGACAGTAATAAATACAACATTCCCAGTTGAGAGTTTGATTAGCACATTAGTCTACACTATACAGCAGAGGGAAAAGCTGCTGTATATCAATACACAATTAAGCTAAACAGAACCCTTATAGACATTCCAATTACAAAACAATCTGTACAGCATATGGAATTTTTACAAGGCAGAGGCTTCACCAATACATTTATATGCTGACCATGTTACATGTTTCCAAACATGGATGGATTTAGTAGGAGGGGGAGGAGTAAAAGAACACAGACAGGGAAATGGAAGCATCACCCCTGGGGCTGTTCACAATCAACACAATCCACAGATTCTTGGTTGACAGCTTGACAACAAGCTAAATCTGACACCTGTAATGTCTTTTGTGTTTCACTTTGCTGGAGAGTTATTAAAAAGATGAGATGAAATTAATGGAATTAAGTATTTTGTTAGTTAAGAAGGTTATTTACCAGATAATGAAAGTAAAATTTAATTCCATCTGCAGAGGACCTGTTGATACTGGTAAATGGTCTCATGGACCAGGTAGAAAAATCTTCTCATGAACTCCATAAGCAGATTTATTTATTTATTTATTTATTTATTTATTTATTTATTTTAATTTAGGGTGACCTTGGTTTCTGTATACAGATAACTTAGAACAGACATCAGTAAAAGCATTGTAAGATGAGGTTCACTCATACACGTGTGTGTGTGTGTGTGTGTGTGTGTGTGTGTGTGTGTGTGTGTGTGTGTGTGTGTGTGTGTGTCCCAGAGCTTAAGCTGCAATTCCTCTTTTAGACCTACCAACAGCACAGCAGGTTCTCACATAGTTCAGTAAAATTTAACTTTTCTTCAGCCAAAGTACAAAATGAACTACCTTGTAATAGGCTGCATGATGTTAGACAATGTTTCATTCTGTTTACTACAATTAAGTTGAAAAGGCTTCCTAGATAGCTTGCTTGCAGATAAGATCACCAGAATGTGGAAGACATAATGTTAAAAAGGCAAACAGCATTCTAACAAAGTCAGACTATTTAATGGTACCTCTATGTTATTAGCCAATAATTCCGCAGCAAACAATGGCAGCACAAGGAAATCACTGTCCTCTAAAAAGGCAAGAACTCAAATTAAAGTTTTAGAAAATGGGTAAAACATTGAATGATACCCTAGATGGGAACATTTTCCAACAGATTATTAATATACATAGAAAGGCTGAAAGAAAAATGCTTTTGGCTTTAAATCAGCATATTAAATCACTGTGAAGTTGTTGTTTGTCTTTTCGGCTTTTCCCGGTATGGGGTCGCTAGAGCAAAACTCTGGTCCGCTAATGATTGGCAGTAGATTTTTTTTTTATGGTGCCGAAGTACTGATGGAAAAATACCTTTGTGTTGTTTACACTCACCAAAATCAGCTTAGCAAGTATAATATGTATGTATGTATATATATATATATATATATATATATATATATATATATATATATATATATATATATATATGTGGTTATCGGGGCTCAGAATGTAAAGCTGAAGCCCGGGATCGGTTGGCCAGGGATCTTACCAGTGCTACTGTTATCCCCTGCACTGGTGAGCAGTGTCATCACCACTATGACACCTTGAAGCAAAGGAAGAGGGTAACCTTGGACAACTGGTATGCATGATGGTATGCTTCTCTTCCAACACCTACAGCTGAACAGGCTCATAATGTCCAGTCTCATGTCGGGCACCTGACCAGGATGCATTGTGAGTGTGGTAAGTATGGATACTTTCTGATAACTGTAGTGCAATAAACAATACCAATAACAATATACAATAGGGTTTAAAGCAGGATTGTGGTTTGATAACTGTGTGCAAATAACTGCAGTAGGGCTGTATTCACTGCATGTGCATTCTAATGTCACTGCAGTCAACTGTAAAACTGAAATAAATAAAGGATGTAAAGCAATTGCCTGATAAATGGATTGCACATCCCACAGTATGGCTCAAGGCTATCTCCATCCCACTTTCATTTACATAATGCTCTCTATTCCTCCCACTCCAGGAACAAGGTATATGGGTAAGGTAGCCCCCGTTCTGGGCTGATATCATGTGTATACTTCACTGATTCTAAGGAGCAATAACAATAAAGTGTAAAGCAGAATTGTGGTTTGATAAGTAATATGTTCAAATAAGTGTAGTAGGTCTGTATTTATTGCATGTGTGTTCTAATGTCACTGTAGTCAACTGTAAAGCTTCAATAAATAAAGAATGCAAAAGTAATTGCCTGATAAATGTATTGCACAACCCACAGTATGGTTCAGGGTAGTCTTCAGGCCACTTTCAGTCAAATAATGCTCTCTATTCCTCCCACTCCAGAAACAAGGTATATGGGTAAAGTAGCCCATGTTCTGGGCAAATATATGTATAATTCACAGATTCTAAGGAGCAATAAGAATAAAGTTTAAAGAAGGATTGTGGTTTGATAAGTAATGCATTCAAATAACTGCAGTAGGGCTATATTCATTACATGTGTGTTCTAATGTCACTGCAGTCGATTGTTACATTATATGCACATGTCCCCTGGAGTCACAGCTTTTGGGTTCTGCTCCCACGCCTCCCAACTACGACATGACATCTGTCTAGTCTACTTAATGTACACAAACATACCTCTCAACTGTCATGATTTTTTGTAATGTAATGACAACTGCCCAATCTGTCTGGTCCGTGATTAGCAGATAAATGATTACCTGGAATGCAATGGATTTGCAAATCTGGTTACAGAACACCTTGGTAGTTATGTATAAGCACATTATGTGAAACAGTTCCATGTAGTTGTGTACCTTCATTTATTAGTGATTGGCCCATACTGTCTCATGCTAACAGCCTGAGAGGTATGTACATGCTACATCATCTATAGAAGAATTTGAGTCACTGCACTCACAACTGACACTGCATACCTGTAGAAGTAAGTATTAGTAGTCTGTGTATTAATATCATCTGGAAATTCACTAATGGTATGTTTTTCTCTCTCTCTCCCCACCCCGTATCTTCTTTAATGTATTAATGTTGTTTACTGTTATAATTTAATAGTAATATATTCTGTTAAACTAACTGTTATGTTGGCCTTATGGGGTATTTTATACTGGTTTGCTGTTAACATACTTACTGTTATGTTATTTATTGTTGTATTTCACATAATACACTTTAATATGTATTTGGATTAATCAATATTATGCACCATTATGTTAGTACTTATATTGTTTTGGTTATTACTATCCTTAGCTTATCATTATATCTAATTTTCTACACTGCAAAAAGGTAGGCCAGTTCCTGGTGGTCCACCTACATTGGCTCCTCCAGGCCATAGCAGCAGGGCCCAGCTCATCTAGGCTGCAGTCTGGTGGTGCTCCATCTGCTTTCCCTGCACTATTTGTGGCATTGGATAGTTCCAGCTCACAGGCCAGGGCTGGACCCCTTCTGGGAGCGGTGGTGGAGGGGGTGTTGTTGTTACCCATGATAAACTACCAGGATTGGTGCACAGGACAGTGTTCCATGGTTTTGGACATTGCCTGTGCCAGATGGAGGGCATGCTCACCACCCTGGTGGGGTAGCCTCACCCTGGAGCCCAGCCTCCACCACTGCCACCCCAGGGGCAGTCAAGGAGCAGTGCCAACAATCCCATGGAGGGGACTTGAGGCATGCTAATACCTTGTGGAGGCACTTGAGACTGGGATTCCACAACACCCTCCCCATCCAAGATGTTCACCCCCCCTTGTGTCACATGCCACCCCTGTCTGCTGTCTTGTCTATCTTGTCTGTCTGCAAATGTTTCCTCACCTTCCCAGCTTACCTCCCCACATGTACTTATGTCCCTTCTTCAACATTCCACTCTCATCTTGACTTGTCCCATACATAGCTCTCCATTTCACACACATGTCCACTGGACACACATAATTTGGTCCAACTGTCTTGATAACACAGTTATGTTGTCACCACCCCTCTGTCTCTCTCTGGGATTGATAGTCCAAATTCATCTGCAAATTTTGTCAAAGTGCGCAGTTGTTGCTGATGAAGAAATGGATAGCTATGGTTATCTACATCCTTCCTGCACATCCCTACCTGCCTTTCACTATCTTTTCCCCTGCTTGCACCCCATTTCACCACTGTCCTATCTGCCCATTTTTCTTCCCTTTAAAGATTTTTTTGTGCAACACTGTGCATCATGCAGTGTCTGTAAGCTCAGCTAAATGGAGCTATATTGTTATATGTCTTTTAAATAATAATAAACTCATACAAAATAAACACCTGTCCCCTATTTTGGGCCCAAGACCATTGCACCAGCAAACCACTGCATTAACCTACCACACCACATAGCTGTTAATTAAAGCAAGTGGTTTAAGCAAAACATAGTAATTGCAATATATCAAGGGTGGAATGTTTTTTTGTCAATGTGGCACACTGGTCTCATGGGAATGTCCCTTTATAGTGGCTGCAATAGCACACTGCTATTTGTATGGCTCTGTTGTTTTGACATATTATCAAGGTGGTTGCCTAGGGGACACACTACAATGGACTCCTGTGTTGGGTGTGTGATCATATAGCAGCATCTGTCATGACACAAACAGGAATAGCTGATTATTGCTACATATGTGATCACTAGCAGTGGATACTGTCAGCCATTCTGTTCTTGCTGTACCTCTACATGTACTCCCACATATGTGATCCTGACGTGTATTCCCATTTTTGTCTTTCAAGAAACATGTATGCAAGAGGCCGTGTCCCTTTTATGGATGCTGAAAATAATATAATCCTGGAAGGCCTCTGTCAACACCATAAACTCTTTCTGTCCAGGGGGAGGCAAAACAGGGAACAGCGGGCAGCATTGTGGGCTGACCTTGTCCATAATGTTAATGCCATAGGTCACCAGAGCAGGAAATATGAGCAGGTTCGACACAATGCAACACATATGATAAATGCTGCATGCAGAAGAACAGCAGATGTGGCCAGGGATCATGGTGTCACCAGTGGAGGTCCTGCAGTGGAATAACCACTGTCAGCCACTGAGAAATTCCTGGTGAACCTAGGAACACACAACAGCTCCCAGGCATTCATCACACCATATATCATAGATGTGGTGCCACAGTTTCCACTCCAGAGAAGCGTCCAGGTAGGCTTAGTTTGATCAGCATTGGAATACTATAGCAATCAGTGTGTCAGGGTGTACATACTTTTAAGCGGGTGTCAGGTAATTGTTTTGGGGAGGGGGAGGAGTTTAACTGCAGTTTGAATCTCATGCTCAGATTTTGAACAACATAACAATTAACAAAGTAGCTACTGTAAATGTGAGATATATGGATGTATTACCGTGTTCTAGTGCAACATGTGGTGGTGTTTACATTACCTCTCCCTCAACATTTCACAGGTCCATCAGGAATCAGAAAAGGCTGTGTTTCTGCTCCTGGTAAGCACAACACTGTTTTGTTACAGATGTAGATTTAGTAGATTTACTGCAATGTATTCCCTAAAGTGTCATCCCAGGCCTGTTGGCTGAATTGCTGTACTGTTGGCGTGATTGCCAACTGCACAGATATTTCCTGACTGTACACACTTTAGAGTCATACCTATGCCTTGTAGATGTGACCACAATGATAGATGTGACAGTAATGCCCGGACATTACAGATTGCCATATGTGTCAACTGTTGAGAGTCTTCACAAATGTCAATAGTGTACCTCATTGTTGCTGATGAAATTGCTGTGTAAAGAGCTTTTATGTACAAGTAACTACAGATGTTTGTGGGAAAAGTAATGTCCTCATGTCCTACTATATGATGTTGGGGGTTACACATGTCTGTAATAGTGACAGCAGTGTATACAGCTTTACATATATTGCAACATAGTACTGCAGACCATAATAATACAGGTATTAATGTACTGCTTTTCCCTTTTTTTATCACAGGTGACTGGTGGATTGATCTCTGTCCCCTACACAACCTGATGTCAGCGTCTCTTCAGAAGCTGATGATGACATTGGCGAAAGTGAGGCATAGGTGGGGGTTTCAGGGGCTGAATCTGTCCCAGAGGTTTACATCCCTCTTCTGTCCTCATTATCACCGCCCACAGTCAGTATGCCTACACATACCCAGTCCCTGGAGGCCACAGATATTGGACAGTCAGAGGGTGTGGACATTGGACAGGAAAGTGTGGCAACTATGGCTCCACTGAGTGTTGACACTGGCCATAGGAAGAGAGCTGGTGAGGTTCCACACAGGTAGATTGATAGGGGTGGTTGTAGGAGGCCTGCTGTCCTTCCATCACCTGTTACAGGTGTCTCACCACTGGTCAGGCAGCATATGTTTTGGGCCATCATGAAGGTGCAGCCACATTCAGAAAGGAGCTCCAGAGGAATCCTCAAGGTTATGGATGCAGCACAGCCTAACATCTGTGACTGCCTCCACTGCATTGCTGATACCCTGGATTGGTTCACTGATGCAGTGGAAAGATGTTGGTCTGAGACAGAGTGGAGAATATCTGTCTTGGAACACACATTGTCTGTGATGGAATGTCTGGTTAGAGTTGAACATCGGACTTCTGGACGTAGGTCAGAAACTCCATCTGCTGAGATTCCACGTGGCTGTGCACAATCACACTCCCATAGTGGCAGTGGTCCAGAGGGGAATGTGCTGTCCACACCAATATGTGGCAAGCTATGGGCTTATGGTCCTGGGCATTCCCATGGAGAGCACAGTGCCAGCAGATAGCAGTCATTGTCAGGTACTAACACTGCTTCTGACCTTGGGCATGGAGCTGCCAGTGCAAGTTCTGGCAGAGCCAGTTCCTGTGTTCTGGGATGGAGACAGTGAACTGTCAGCTCTACCATACATGGTTCAAAGCTGTCCAACATACACACATGTAGGTCTAGCACTGAGCTTGACTGTGTTAATGCACACACTCACACACCATTGTCAAAATCAGGTCACTTACAGACACACACAGCATATTTCCATGGTTCATCTTGCCTGCTTGCCTTCCTGACTCACACACATGTTGTCAACCTATTGAGCCAGCCTAGGCCTCCTGCACTTCCACACAACACCCTGTGAAAGTTATACCTGTGCCACATCCCTGTCATCCTTGTCATTGATGCAGGGAAATGAAGATATGTGTCTGATGCACAGGGTGACTATATAAAGTAATATGTAATTGTGTAATCCAGTGTTGCTTTGCAATGCCACTTGTACTGGTCACTGAGAGATACTGTATGCTGACATTTGTAATGAGTAAGCCACATAATTTTGTGTACCTTATGCTGTATGATGTTGTAATGGTTGTATACTTACACAATGAAAGGTGTGTCAGACCTGTTTATAGTTCAGTTTCAGGCATCTGTAGGGATCATCTATGGATACACAGCACCAAAAAATCCATAGATATCACAGCACAGGATGAAACATCAGCACAGAAGAAATAAGTCTTCAGCAAGGTACATCATTATAGGTACAAGGCTCCATAGGTTCATATGTGTATAACAGGCTAACAGGGACAATGGTGTCATTCAACCTACTCATGCATTCCAAAGCTATGAAAAGGTCTGGTACCCTTAATAAGTGTCACCAGGGTTTCTGGAGCTAACACATCTACAAGCTGTGGTGATGGAGATAACTCATCTACAAATTTCCTGTGTCCATTACAGACATTTGTCCTACACCAGTTATGATTGTCTTGTTCTGTGTCCCATTGTGTAACTTGCACATGATATGTGTTACAGGGGTCTATATTATATATTTGAAGTTTCAAAACGTCGAACCTCATATGTTCGACAACGCATGAGCGAAGTTTGAAACATTGAAAATATAATAAAAAAATTAAAAAAAAAACACCTCAATGCTCTGAGCAGGGGGGCAAGCCCCCCCCTGCACCCCCACACCCCCGCTACTTAGATATACCAACTACGTGATCGCACTTCAGTGCAGGAAAGGGAAATTTTCCCATTCTGTGCCATACGGAGCTGTTGCTTTTCACTTTCAAACTTTTTAAAGTTCGATCATATGGTGTCAACCATATGACATTCGAACTTTAAAACGTTTGAGTAATTAATAGGGACCCCGTTACAGCAGAGGTGTGCTTTGCATGCATGAGGAGCCTGTTACATATAGGGTGTAGTGTCTATGTTATATACCTGTCTCTCCAGCGTGTACTATTTATACCACAGTGATGGTGTAGGTGTGTAGAATAGGTAATACATTTGTCAGTCCTATCTTGGATTACTGGGAGGTACACAGTGGTATCTGACACCTCTCTGTATGGCAGCCATACACATCTCCTCCAAAGCATGTAGGAGATAGACTATACATGTATGATCTTGACATGGTCTGCATTTATGTACAATTTGTATTGGTTTAACATGGAACCTGTGTGGCTGCTACAGCTGTAAGATATGCCTGTGTAGTGACATAGCAAATGTGCCATTGCACTCAGTGATAGATGTTATGAGTGCCAAATACAGTATAACAATGAAAGTCTGGGATTTACATGCCATGCCTTTCTGTATAGGTTGCACAAAATTGAATGGATCCCCACATCTTACTGACCAGTAAAAGTTGAAGGCTCCATTACTCTTTGTGTCCATAAGTCCATGAGTAATGGCTCAACTGTGTGTAGTGTGGAGACACTACTGTATTTTCCAGGAGTGGATGACTTCCAAAAGGATAGTATTGTGCAGTCCTTGGCATTTACTATTTCTCATTGGCTTTGACAACAACTGAATATGTGTCTCAGGCCATCCTGGATAACTGTTGGTTCTGTGTGGGATTCAGTGACAGCTCCTAATATGGAATCACCTGCTAATGTAATCAGTCAGAAGTCACTGACAATGGCCGTGATGGCAGAGTAGGGAATGTCTAGAAGGGGTACTCCATTAACGATGTCTGCGGGAAGTCCACTGGTGACTGGTGTCATTGTAGCATAGGACTACCCAATGCTGTCTTCCCCAGATTACAACTATCAGACACTTGGCTATCCACCAGCTGACATACCATTCTGTAAATAACCTACACAGTTTTCAGCAAGGCCTGCTGGCCTAATATTGTCATACACCTTGTCAGGTCATGGTAGGTAGAGTGAGTCACATTCCCCTCATCCATTGCATAGTTTAACACTGAATGAGGTCCACCGGTTAGGGTCAGTAGGCATTATATGCCCTTGAGCAAAACAAACTGTGTATGGTCCGGTGAGAGTAGGTATATGACATTGTTACTGATCATATCCATGCTAACATCTTTCATGGCTTTACATATCAGATGACTGAGAGATCTGGGGATACTACTCGGCACTGCATGCTAGTTGTCCTCTGTGCAACTAAATATTGCATTTACTTCCATCATGTTCCAAAAGAGAGTCATCCAAGGTGTCTGTACAGAGAAATTGTGAAGGTAAGGCGGGAGGTTTTACACAGGTATTCTGCAGATGGACACTACTCAAGCAATGTGTACTCAAAGGACACAATTACTGAGTGAAGAATGTGGAAAGCAGGGGAGTCCCCTGAATTGCTGGCTCTTGACTACTACTAATGCTGCTCTCACCACAACCAGTCTCTCATGGGATACCATGTTCTGATACTTTTTTCATCATCACATGCAAAATGTTACTGCAAAGCTCATGATGAGAAGCAGGACACAGCCTCTTTCTTCATCCACATAGTTGTCCCACAGCATGAAAGGTTCTGTATGCTTCACATACCCAACTCCAGGTAGATACCTTGATTAGCTACCTGAGCAATCAGTTGGCATGTATTATGCCTTCTGTGCCAGGGT
Organism: Protopterus annectens; assembly: GCF_019279795.1. NCBI lineage: Eukaryota > Metazoa > Chordata > Ceratodontiformes > Protopteridae > Protopterus > Protopterus annectens. The sequence continues at coordinate 283,080,140 of NC_056734.1, read as the reverse complement.
TGCTGGTATGTCACTAGGGACCTGACCAGATGGTGATTAGGAGCACAGCTACAGTGTCACAATATAATGTGCAATGTCCAGTGACATAGATGTCCAAGCTTGCTGAAACAAGCAGCACAGTGACATTGATCCATGTTAGGTGACAAATTCGCAGCAATGCATGCATCCTGCCCTTCAACAGATTAAAGGTGGATATCTGCATGACATGGTTCTGAGGCCTACTGCAGAAGATTGGCCACCTTTGGCCAAAGTGTGTCCACCTGCCACATGTCCTAGGTATGTCATACTGTACAGTTATGTACCTGTGTCTGTATTCCCACATAATGTCACACAACAACCAGTTTGCTGTCTGGTTGCTTGACAGGCATTGTACGCTTGCAAGGCCAACCTAATCTCAGCAAAGGTAAACAAGTCCTCTGTGCATGCACAGACATCCACGTCTTCATTGCAAGGAGTGCTTACAAACACTCTATTTCAGGCTGTCAACCCCAAGGGTGTGGCAGCATGACCCTAACTTTGCTGGACTTGTACAGTGTCACATTTGTAGGTGTGGTATTGAGACCAAGCCTAATAACAGTATTATGGTCAATCCAAGGTCTACATGGCTGGCAAAGCATTATATGGCACACTGTCAGGTGCTGTGTTACCTAAGTGGACCTACATAAAGGTGACATGTTACATTTCACTATCTGTCATGAAACTGCCTAATGATGGTGTGGTGTGATGTACACACAAGCATGACTATATTGCCAATGGCACTATCAATGACTGCTGATGAGATGTGTGACAGGTGTGACTGTATTTCAAACCTTGATTCCAGGGTGTCTCAAACAGCAGGCATTACATATGGCAATGAGCATTATGCCAACATGCACAACTCACCTTATGCACCACCTACACCCACATCACACACACCTTCATGTGTGCAGCTCCTTACCAGACACATTGCCAACAGACACCTCAGAAATATCATACCTCTGGAGAGCACAGTACACTTAATAGTTCATGCACCACTGTCTCTCCAAACACCTGAGAAAAAACACAAAATCAAACCTATTGTTCATAGGTGATTCCATCGTGAAACACACTGATGTCCATGTTACCAGGCTATGTATGGGGAAGGTCACAGTTAGCTGTCTGTGGATTGACATGATATGCCATACCACACATTGCCACTACTCAATGGATATCAAGTAACATAATGATGACATCATAGTTCCTGCAGGTGTGTATGACTAGGGACAGATGTCACTGGACTGTATGCAGACACATGATTAAGCTTATACACTCTGTGTCTCTTCCGGGTGTGACTATAGCTTCAGCTGCATTTGACCTCAACTAGGATGATGGCTCAATACACATGGAAAATGATGGACATCAATAATTGCCTTAGTGAGTGGTGTCATTGTAAGGGGATCCACTACATGTCCACCTAGGATGGCTTGCTCAACAGATGTCAAAGCTTTGCCAAAGATGGTCTTCAACTCTCACCCCTGGAATGTTGAATACTAGTCAAGGCTGCTGACACCCCACAGTGCATCTTATAGGCACTGTCTGGAGGGAAACCTTTCCATTGAGAACACAATCTTCATACAATGTCACAATTATGCTGCTACATGCTGTGAATGGCAGCACTACACCCCACTCTGTAGAAGGTGTCCCCACCTTGGAATATACAGATATTTGTGCAGTCAAAGACACCTGGTTAAAGGCTGTGGACAGCACCACAGCTATACCAGACAACACATCCTTCCACATGTTCAAACCTCAAAGTAACAGTGTGCAAGGTAATGGAGGTGGTGTATACATATTCATTAAGGATGGATACACATCCAGATTTGGAGAAACACTGTGATTTCCCGGAGACACTGCAGGTGCTATTCACTGCTTAAAGGGCACCTAATCAAGCCATTGCTAGCTACAGGAGCAGCTCCATGAATCCAGACAACCATTCTGCTTACTTGAATGTACTTGTGTCTATCAAGATATATCAGTACACCATGGATTGGGGTGACATTAAGTAACAACCAACTGTGTTGCTTAGTTGTGCTGAAGCTCACTTGCCCAAAGGTTAGGCCACGTCTTTAACTACAATACCCTGGACCAGTGGCGTGACATCCTCACAAGATAAGCCAAGGTAGTGCATCATGTGTTTACCAGAATGGGTGATCACTGCAGCCCCCCACTCTGAGGTTCTCCCTGGTGAAATCTGACTACAGATCAGTCTCATTAAAACTAAGTATCAAACCTAACCCCTCTTGCAGAAAATACAGGAATATACTTCAACAAAGCAATTTATTACCTCCTATGGGATAGTTTACATAGCTTGACTGCACCTCTCCCCTCAGATGGGACTGGCAAGTATGCAGAGCTCTACATCCATGCTTTATGTAA
>NC_056734.1:283050246-283072746 GCF_019279795.1 Protopterus annectens | reverse complement strand
ATGATGTTCCTAGTTTGTGCATGTGCCTCGTTATGACATTCTTCTGTGGGTGTGTGTGCAGTTCTGATGGATGTCATCATCCATGGTTCCAGGTCGTAGCTAGCATCCCCCAGTAAAAAGCCATGTGGGATGTCTCCCCTAGCAAACATCTGGTACAGCTGTGATTCGTGCCAGATAGGGGAGTTATGATAACTGTCAGGGCTGTCAGCGCACACATTCAGGATAATTCCCTGGGTATTGCACACAACTTGGCAGTTGATGGAGTGGTACCCCTTGCAGTTGACATAGATTCTACCCTCCTCACCGGGTGGTGCCTTGATGTGTACATGAGTGCAATCTATGGCACCCAGTACTTCGGGGTAGTGTGCTACATGGTAGAAGTGTTGCATATTGCTGGCCCTCCCCTCAGCGGTGAGGGGAAAAAATATGTGCTCACTGGCATGTGGTAGCATGGCATCCAGGAACTGGTGGAGTATTCTGGATGCAGATGCTTGTGAGACATCCATCATGCCTCCAGTTGGTCTTTGGAAAGTACCTGCAGCTAGTATCCTAAGGGCTACACATACTTTTGTTTCCAGTGGGATGGGTTCCCCTCTGTTGGCTCTCGGTTTTAGTTGAGGGTGGCAGAGCTCAGTGAGTTCTTGTAGTATGTCCCTGTCCACCCTGTAGCACTCTACAATCTCCAGCTCATGTAGCTGCTGGAAGGTTACCCTGGGTTTGAACACTCTTATCCTTCTCTCCCTAGGCCTATTGTCAGCAGCACCAGCAGCATTGACTTCAGCATCTAGCACATACATGTAGCAGACCTGCAGCAGCCCCTAGCATTATCTCAGTTAAAATTCCCAAGTCTGTACTCCAATGGTCCAGAATATTGGGGGAAATCAGAATGTAGAATGTATACATACTTTATACAGCTCTGCTATAGGTCCAGAGTGTGTGATTGGCTAACTATGATGCATTCCAGCTGCCTACAACATAATTAACATCATTTAATGGCCCTATTTCAGTGACCAATGCTGTGCAAAATGCAGCATAGCTTATACAAAGGTCAAAATGAATACCTGAAAACATCAGGTTTTAAGGACATGCTCAGCCAGGCAGTGCACCACGCAAACACACACACCTAAGCTTAAAAGAGTCAAGAAGTGAGAGGTCACACCCTCCTGATGTTAGCCATATCCTGTGTAAATATCAACATGGTCTAAGAACCTACACAAAGGGGATATGCAGACATGATTACTCCTTTCTGCTATTCAATAAATCCACCTCATTTGCATACATATCCATGCTGACAGCCTGAAAACTACATGCTTCATAGCCCTATCACCTTAGCAATAGCAGCAATGCACCATTGTAGGAACCTCACACAAGGTCCTGTAATACATTTCTGTCACATAGTATAAAATTATTTTTTTCCCTATTTTTTTTCTATTAAGCATGTTTGCACACTGCAGCACATAGCACACACATGCCAAGATTATTAAAAAAAATATATTAATTTAACTTATTCACTTAATCTTTCTGACATCCAGAATAATAGTTTTGCTCACATGTGTATGTGGTATAACATTTTCAGGGGATTTATGTCCACATTTCTGTTGTTTTACACCCCTTTTTGTCTGTCTAGACTGCTGTATGCAAAATTTTTCCATGTACACTATCGACACTGACACAGGGTCTGCACAGATGCCTTTCTGCTTGTTGGATTGCTCTACCTGCCTCATTTGCATGAGATTCAGCTGCTTATGAGGCGATTTGCATGCCATAGAATTTTCTGTGTTTGCACATGCATGCGTACCGCTCAGCAGCGCTTACTGAATCTTAATATGTTTGTGTCCGTGTAAGCATCGTGTTGTGATGCCTACATGAAAAAAATACATGTAGGCTTTATTGAATTCCCATCCTGCTGCTCTAGTTAGTCTACTATAGTGGAAGAGTGACCAAGTCTAAAATGTGCATTTGTTACTTAAAGGCAAATAAACTGAAACTATTTCTTGGTGGAAGAAAAAAACTTTTATTAATTTATTTTAGTGGTTTAATTAAAACATTAATTAATTGATTTGTCTAAACAATTTATTTTGCTAACCAATAATTTACTTAAATACTATATGTTAAACGTTATATATTTAGATAATGTTGTTTACTTCATAGAAGCACAAAACATTTAATAAGCTATGTAGCTGCTAGCTGTTTCCTGCTCTCTGTTATCAATATTGTCAAAGTACTAACATGCAAGTTTTTTAAGCAAGCAGTTGTAATTGGTAATTGAATACACCAGGGAAAAAACGACAAGCAATATATTATTACAAAAATAGTCGAGCAAGAACTATATACGTCACATTTAAACTAGAAATAAACAACCAAGTTGAAAGCATAGAAGTTGCAAGAATTCTGGCATCTAAGGACATCCTTATAACATAATGTAAATTTATAAACTGCAGGTAAGGCAAAGTATAATAAAACTTGTTTCTGAGAGCAGGGTTAGGAGAAAAAGCAGACAAACAAAATTTCAACAGTCTGGTAAAGAAAGAAAAAGAAAGGAAAAAGCATCAGTTTGGCACATAGTTTATTGGAAGTATATACACAATGTATGGGTAATCTGAAGCAGGTGTGTCTTAACAGTTTATTCTGATTATCAATCCAGAATGACAATTCCATTTTCTAGTACAGCAAATACTTAAATGCTTAAACATGATTATCCAGGAAAGCTGCATGAATATTGTATAAAAGCTGCATCTCACCTATGGCCAGTTTTTCTCCCAGTTTATTTTGTTGCCTAATGAGGTTCACCATTCAGATGGACCATGTATTATTGTTAATGATGTTCCCTTTTATTCAAGTGAAGAGTATCTTTTCTTAACTCCACTTGAAGAGTCAGCAATAACTTCACAACTGCCTTGTATTATTGTGGCATTAATACATAAAGAGTTTCCCAACAATATCTACTTGAAAAATATTTTAGACAGTCTACACAATGATATTTGGCAAGAACATTGGTAATTAATGACAATATGTTCCTCATAATTCGAGATGGTTTTGCAGATGTTATGGTCAGTGCTGGAATGGGGTGGTCTTCTGTAATATGAGACAGGCTTATTCATATCATTTCTTAACCACCAATAGAGTTATATTCATCTAATGAATACACTAGACACCCACCCAACCTTTCAGAACCATGTGAACCCATTCATCAAGAATGAAGGCTCTATTATCTAGAACAGGGTCATATCATATCTGACAGCTACAGTCAGACTTGAACAACAGTCTAACATGGACTGTAAATATTTGCATGGTGTAAGGTTAACATAGGCCCACCAGTCCTCCTCTGCATAGTTTAACTTCTACTTCCTCTTATTAAATAATTGCAGAAAGCATTGTATGTTGTTATATTACACACGCATATGTGTGCGTGTGTGTGCGTGTACACGTATCACATATCCAAGAGTCTATATTTATGTGAAAGTGTCCATTTGTGTGTGTGTGTGTGTGTGTGTGTGTGTGTGTGTGTGTGTGTGTGTGTGTGTGTGTGTGTGTGTGTGTGTATATATATATATATATATATATATATATATATATATATATATATAAGAACAAGGGTATGGAGATGCAGGAGAGTTTACCCTGAACAAAGAATACTTACAATAAGTATTATAAGTGTAGTAGTGTTTTCATTTTTGATATTTATGAATTCATTATTCATATGTTAGATGTTTTACCCTAAATATTTTGGATTTAGATAGTTTGCACTGGAGATTTAAATAGCTAACACATTACAAACAGGAAACTGAAAGAACAGAGAAGCAGGGCAGCCAGCATCTAGACAGTGAAATGACTTCTCCTGAGAAGTACCTGACCATCAAAAGAGAGATTGTGGGATGTCACTGCATAGTAATTAAGTCATCCGCCAAAGAACTTTGGGAAATGGAGAAAGAGTCAGAAGGAACCCTTTGCTCCTTGAAGAAATGTTGAGGAGGGACTATTAACAAAAAGTGAAGGTGGAAGCAAAGGAAGAGACAGTACTGTGCAAGCAGATAACATGCAATTATGATTCCATGACAGTAAGAAGCAACAGAGTCTGAGCACAGGAAAGTGATCAAACAGAATGGAATAGCTTTATAAGTAAATGAGGGAATCAAAAGCCATCTTGATAAAACACTCTACCAGCTGAATGAACCAGAAGTGGGATGGAGGAGTAGCAAAAACACAGAATAACTAGAAAGGGTTAGTCTCATCCAAGTAGGTATACAAGAAGAAATGGAATGAACTGCATTTGCAAGAAACAAAAAAAGTTCTATAACAACTGCAGATAATATTTACTGTACATCTCAGGCTTTCTTATATTGACATCTTCTTTCACCAGCTAAGAAAGCCTAGATGTCACCTAAGAATTACACAGCTGTAGTACCACAGATGATCATGTAACTCTGCATCTCAGAAGACAGTCCATACTGGTAGCCATTGTACTGATACTGCTTTCAGTGATGCACAGTGGGTATCTTGATGGCTGAGCTTCCCTGCAGTAAAGAATTGTGGGTATACTGAATTAGGGTTACCTTCCTGTTTGTAATTTGTTGTCCTCTGTTGTGGAGGGAGGGAGGGAGGTTTGGGGGATGGTCAGCTGGGGAACACTGGCTGTGGTAGCACCATATATTCTGTGTATAGAGGTTGGCATGACAGTTCCATAGGTTGAATAATAAACTGCAGATGGTGCTGTACGAAAGGCTATACTTACTGTTATCCTCACACCAGAGTATTCTTTCTCTACACAATCTAATGTCTGGCAAAAGAAAGGCATGCAAATGCAAGTCCTTAGTCCTTCCACGTGTAGAATGACATCTTGTTGCAGACTGTCCATCTCCATGACTGAATAAGGTTCAAACAGGGGAATTCTGACTGTCCTTACCATGACTGTGCAAAACAAAATGTGGTTACAGACATTAATGCTGTCCCTGGGCAAGAATGAACCAATAAGCAAGTCAGACACAGGGCCACCAAACATGATCAGAAATGCAAAAACACATGCTGCCTGCCTTGCATGGAAGGGGAGGGCCTTGGAAGGCGGGCTGTCAGCTAAATCCCTACTGACCAAGATGGAGGAGTTTCTTGCTGCTCTGCATGGGGAATCACACTCATTGCTTTCCCACAGTGGTGAGTTGGACATAGGTGCTGAGTTGTAGTGTACCCCAAGAGTTGGACATAGGTGCTGAGCTATAGCATGCCCCCAAGAGTTGGACATAGGTGCTGAGCTGTAGCATACCCCAAGTGTTGGACATAGGTGCTGAGTTGTAGCGTACCCCAAGAGTTGGACATAGGTGCTGAGCTGTAGTGTAACCCAAGTGTCGGACATAGGTGCTGAGTTGTAGCGTACCCCAAGAGTTGGACATAGGTGCTGATTTGTAGCGTACCCCAAGAGTTGGACATAGGTGCTGAGCTGCAGCGTACCCCAAAAGTCTCCATTGGGGATGTTCCAGGTGATGTTTCAAGTTGTATATTGGGAAGAGAATATTTCTGATATTTGTAGTGTAGAGCATATCAGTGAAATAATATTTTTCCTATTATGTAGGAACACCAGGGCTCATGGATACCTGCACAAGGTGAGGTCTATCTTTTTGGATAGTAAAAGTATTTGAAGTGCCTATTATGTCTGCATACTGGGTATTCTGTTTTAGTATTTTTCAAAGGTGATGTACTATCCATCACCATCACCATGAAGATTCAACTGCCTGATGTTGGAGATGAGTCTGACTCTGACAAAAGTGGCTAAAATGAGTGGGTACATACTGAGGCAGTCTGCAGATGAAAGTGAATGATGCCATCTGTTGTTTGATCACAAGTAATGGCCATTGACCTGCTCTAAGAGATACTCACCAATTCCAATCAGCCCCACCAAATCAGTTGCTTTCTGAAGCTCATTTTGCTTTGAAATCATCATCCTCCACTGGAACAGATCATTCTTTAGACCTATTTCAAGAGCTCTTACTAATATGTTCTATCAAATACCAGACAATTTAACAGGTACTTAGAACCAACTGTTTTCTTTGCTAAATAGGTTTAGGGTAAACAAAAAGTATAATGCTACTATGTGTGGAATATAGCTAACAAAACTAGACAGTACTAATCCTTTTTCTTTCTTTTTATTAGGCTGACCAAAGAATATTTAAGAATGTATTTAGCTTTCTTGCAGTATATGATATCGTGATGCTAAGCAGTCCATGCCGGATGTAATTCTTGTTTTAAAATGTCTCAGTTTAGTGAAAATAGCCTGGATTGACACATTACACCCCTTGATTATCGTAAATGAGGATATATGAATATAGAACACACATAATACAGTCTTTTTCCTCAGACACTGGAAACTCCTTCCTGGTCTTGGTTCTCTTCAATGAAATTTATGTTCTCATGCATTGAGTGGTTCCACAAACAGTGGCATTTTTTCCTCATTTGCATTTTGTTTTTAAGAATGTATTTAAATCATTAATAGAATTTAAAACATTCCGGGCTAAAAATAACCCTTTCCACAACATATGCTTGTTTTAGCTAGTGACCTGTTAAATGTATGATGGCAGTTCTACTACATTCAAAATTCTAATAATATGAAGCCCCCTCCACATTTTGGAAACTGCTTTCTAGGTCTCTGTATAGTTATGGTTGTTGTCTGTTTGTTACTCTAAAAGTGTGGGTACATGTACACCATCATTAAAAGTATGAGTGTACACCGTTATAATATGGAAGAAAAAGACTACAACAAACTGAATGCTTACATCATCAAAAAAGCAAAACAAAATGCAAATTCAAAGCTCACTGAAACCACATTCATGACTATAAATCAATGAAACTGCATGAGAATATCATAAAATGACAAACAAGACAAGGTGCTGTCTTCTTGCACCCCTTGTCATTAAACTCCAAGATTAACTATTCTAATAACAAGGCTAGACAGCCTTCTATAAAAGAGGTATGATTAGGTGTGACACCAAGTACTTCAATTTTTTTTCAGAGCCAGTATAGCCACTTGTGGACATGTAACAGTACAGGGAACCTTTCCTCCACGTGTTCTAGAAAAACAATGCAATTCAGTTTATCTGAGGTAGTCATTCAAAAGAGAAAATATGTACTGAATAATAGAAAAATCTATTTACTAAGTGCTATGCACTTATTCCCCTATTACGTTCATGTTTAACAAGATTTCAAAGTTCATGTAGTTACAGACAGCATCCTTCATATTTATATGAGCTATGCTTTGCCACAATAGTAACAGTCCAACTCTACATTGCAGATTAAAAGGCCAACGAAGATTACAATATCTAGCAATCTAGATGAAAGGAGTCTTTGGAGACATTTTAGCCTGTCTTGATAATTTGAAAATTTGAAATTTAATTACTTCTGGTGTACAACTGTTAATTTCAATAAAAAACCTACAGACATGTTTGAATGCTTGCCACAATATTAAGTGAGCTAAACTGAGGGTGGGAATAATAATTTGCTTTAAAATTTCTAAAACTCGGTTCCTGAAATACAGTTGTTTTATGATAAATAATTGTCTACTCTAACCATTAAGATGCATTGATTCAACACCATTTGGAGATTATCTTTATTGGTGGGCAATCATATATCTTAATTGGGCACATCACACGGTTTGCTATTTTTAACACTGATTCTTTGTAGATAAGTATTCTATATAGTGTGAAGATATGTTTGATGTGGAAAAAGGTATATGCATATATTCCTGTTTAAAACCATAGTTCTCTACATATTATCTTGAGAACTGAGGGAAGTGCCATAGATGTTCAGGGATAAAGGCTTCAAAATCAAGGACAGTTTTAAATATTGAACTTTTTCACATTGAAAGTTGATGAAATATGAGGCTATGTATTAATCTGAATTTTACAAAGAATATGAAATGTGTGGCTTAATGGTTGTCATTAGTTAATGAATTTAACCCTCACCGCTTTGTCACAGAATCATACATTTTGGGTGCCACAGTGAGGTTTTGAGGCAGAATTAAGGATATCACAGAAAATCAAATGCAGCTGACTGATATGTTGAAAAGCTTCCTGTTTGTATCTTGAATCACTTAATCCAGGTTGTTAAATGCCTTGTCAAGAACTGAACTGGAGACTTTCTACTTCAATACCTCATTTCACCCTAGGAGCTGAGGAATATGTCAAATACAGTAATGGGTACAATTCTATTAAAAAGTGGGACACTACAGAGGACAGAAACGGAAGAGTGGGACACTGCAGAATACATACAGGGAAGAGTGGGACACTACAGAGGACAGAAAGGGAAGAGTGGGACACTACAGATGACATACAGGGAAGAGTGGGACACTACAGAGGACATAAAGAGAAGAGTGGGACACTACAGAGGACATACAGGGAAGAGTGGGACACTATAGAGGACATACAGGGAAGAGTGGGACACTACAGAGGACAGAAAGGGAAGAGTAGGGCACTACAGATGACATACAGGGAAGAGTGGGACACTACAGAGGACATACAGGGAAGAGTGGGACACTACAGAGGACATAAAGGGAAGAGTGGGACACTACAGAGGACAGAAAGGGAAGAGTGGGACACTACAGAGGACAGAAAGGGAAGAGTGGGACACTGCAGAAGACATACAGGGAAGAGTGGGACACTGCAGAAGACATACAGGGAAGAGTGGGACACTACCAAGGGTATACTGGGAAGATTAGGATACCTCAGAGAAAATAAAGAGAAGAGTGGGACACTTCAGAGGACATACAGGGAAGAGTGGGACACTACAGAGGACAGAAAGGGAAGAGTATGGCACTACAGATGACATACAGGGAAGAGTGGGACACTACAGAGGACATACAGGGAAGAGTGGGACACTACAGAGGACAGAAAGGGAAGAGTGGGACACTGCAGAAGACATACAGGGAAGAGTGGGACACTACCAAGGGTATACTGGGAAGATTAGGATACCTCAGAGAAAATAAAGAGAAGAGTGGGACACTTCAGAGGACATACAGGGAAGAGTGGGACACTACAGAGGACATAAAGGGAAGAGTGGGACACTACAGATGACATACAGGGAAGAGTGGGACACTACAGAGGACATACAGGAAAGAGTTTTAGATATCATGACTGCAACTCTTCTTTTTGAAGCAGGAAAAGCAGATACCACCAAGCTAAGCCAGAATCTTACCAATTGACAGTGTTTTAAAGAATTATTATTATTTCTTTTTGAAGATGAATAATACTTCATTTGTAGTGGTATGCAGTGTCTCTAAATGTGTCATAATTTATTGGGTTTTACAGACTACTAAGGCAAAGGGAAAAATCAGTCACCTGGTCTCATCTTTGGATGTCCAAAACCAGGTCTACAGACTTCCACAGTAAGGGACACAGTCTGGTGGTTACAGACATGCATAACTCTATATTGTAACTTGTTTAAATACCTCCGATAAACACCTTCCATGTAGTAGGATGCAGAACATTGACAAAACACAATACAATCTAAAGAAAACAACCATAGCTAAATTATAAACTAAATTATGAGCAATATATTTTCTGGCTCATTCTACTACCTTCAAGAATGGAGTAGCTATTTTCCCTTAAACCGTGGTCCCCATATAACAGAAATATTAGGGAAGTGCTTACCATCTGGTTTCCTAAACTAAAAGACATGTTGGAATTTTTTTGACTTCAACAGCTAGATGTTTTCTCTTAAATACCATAATGATGAATCAAAAAACATTATACATTAAAAAGGGGGGTACTTTTAGTACAGTGATTCATTTTGGTGAGTTGCATCACTTTTTTCTGCTATGAAGATAACTAAAGATATCAGTAAAGAGTAAACATATCTGTCAAATTAAGTACTTTCTTTCATTTTATGTTGCACCATTTGCTATATCAACAAGACAACAATATTCTTTTAATACTAATAGTTTAAGAAGTTATGATTTAGGTGTTTAATAAGCAGGGATTTAACTTTACTAATGACTCATCAGTTCACTGCTAGAGGCAATTAGAACTTCTTTTATGATTTCATGAGAGGTTAAAAACAAGTCAAAAAAGTAGCAGGTGTTTGCAAAATATAACACTGGATAATAATGAAAGGCTTGCTTAAGCTTGTAAATCAAGAAGACAACAAAGGTGGGGCATTTTTTAGTTGTTGACATACTATTTCTTGAAAAATATAATTTGGAAGAAGCAAGTTGAATCTGTAATGGAAACACATTCCCATTAGAAGCTTATAAAATAGCCCCCCAGTGAGAATACCCTGTAGCAAAAATGAAAAACAAAAATCTTGGAACACCACAGGAATGAGGAAATATAACATTCTAGATGAATGCACAGCAACACAAAATCAAAACATCAAAAATGTGTAGCATTAAAGAAAATAATTTATCCTGACAAAAGCAAGCATAAACAGCTAAGGTTTCTTGTTTAGACTGGTTTATGTCCCCTGTGTCTGTTTGAGGGAAATTCATAGGTTCCTAGGTAGGTACTAGGCTGTCGGCCCTAGGGCCTGTACAAGCCTTGCCAAAAAGGTACACTGTCTTTCGCCACCGAAGAAAATTATTTTCTTGTGCCCCTGTCGACCAGAGCCACAGAGGTGATCTCTGGGATGAATTTCCTATTTCCCATCCAGTCATCAAGATTTTTCTTGGAGTGCTAATGAGGAGCTTTGTTTGATATAGATAGGTAGTTTGTTCCAGAGTATGGGAAGTCTGTGGGACAGGAATCTATCCCTCCAGCATGTTCTGTTTATTGTGGTGACAAGGTTTAGGTCCCTAGAATGTGTAGCTAGGAGGGATTGGGATTTCCTTAAGTGGAGCATGTCCAACAGCTCTGGGTTTGACATAGCTTTGTATGTTAGGCAAAGATCGCCTCTGAGTAGGCAATATGTGACGGAGTAAAGCTGGAGTTTTCTGAGACAGTCTGTGTAGGGTATCTGAGGCCGGTAATCCTCTTTGTGAGGTATTTCTGCGGCCTTCCCAGTTGTTGTAGATGTCTTGTGAGGTACATAGCAAAAGGGGCGTTGTACTCTATAATGGGTCTAATGAGTGATGATTAGAGGGGAACAATGACCTCTTTTTTCCTGGATGAGAAACCTTTTCTGATGAGGTGTGCCACGTAGAAGGATTTCATGACTACTGTGGCAATGTGATTATCAAAGGAGAGACTACTTTTCACCTGTGTCCCAAGGTCTCTTATCACATTTGGTGTTAAGTAGACTACCACCTATGTGTTAGCTCATGGGCACAGAGTTTTTACCAAAGGGGATGACAATGCACTTTTTGGCATTGAGCTTGAGGTCATGGCTTTGACACCAGGCATCTGTCTTTGTAAGGCCCTTTTGTAGGATGACTACATCATTAGGAGTTTCAATTATGGTTCCTAGTTTGCAGTCATCTGTAAACTTTGTTAGCCAAAGACCTTCTGTGTTAGCCTGTACTTCAGAGAAGTAGATAACAAACAGGAGAGGACCCAGGACTGAACCCTGTGGTACTCCACTTGTCACTGGTCTGAAGTCAGTTTTGGAGTCTGTTACTTTCACAGTGTGGGTTCCGTCAGTCAGCCAGTTGGCAAATTTTCTGTAATAATTCATGTTCATGTCTTATGCTCTGGGTCATGAAGGCTTTGTGGTAAGATGTAAATTACAAAAATGTACCTCTTGTGAATTCATCATCCTAATTGGCAAGGTTGTTGTTGTGTTGTTTGTTGTTCGTCCGTCATTGTCGACGATGACCAAGGATATCACATCAAGGAGGTTGACTAAGTATGGTGTATCCAGCTGTGGCTGATCAGTCCGATGCAGGCTCGGAAAGCTCTGCCACACACTGGGCACAAGTGGTCATTTGGGTTGGTTGGCAAAGAGTTGACTGTGGATTTACACAGCTCACACTTCCTTTGTGCCTCTATGGTCCTGCTCTGCTTGTAGGAGGTAGCACCTTTGCTGATGAAGTTTTGCCAGATGGGGCAGTCTTGCGCTAGGGTTTCCCAGGATTCAGGTTCAATGCCAAAGCTCTTCAGAGAGAATTTCAGCATGTCCTTAAAACACTTTTCCTGCCCACCTTGTGTGCATTTGCCTCCTGCAAGTTCACCATAAAACAGTCTCTTGGGGAGGCATGTGTCTGGCATACATACAAGGCAGCCTGCCTGCCTGATTTGGGCTCTCCTCAGCAGGGTGTAGATACTTGACAGTCCAGCTTGAGAGAGAACAACTGTGTCTGGAACTTTGTCCTGCCAGATGATTTTTACCAGCCTTCTTAAGCAGTTCATATGGAAGCGATTCAGCTTTTTGTCATGATGCTCATACACAGTCTATGTTTCACAGGCATACAGTAGTGTGGCCAGTACAACTGCCTTGTACACCTTCAGCTTTGTGGACAGTTTGATGACTTCCTTCTCCCATGCTGACTCCCGCAGCCGTCCAAATGTGGAGCTTGCCTTGGCGATGCATGTGTCTAACTCATTGTCAGTGTTCACAAATCTGGAGAGTGTGCTGCCGAAGTATGTAAACTTGTCAACAGCATTCAGGATCTCACCTTCAGTGGTGATAGTTGGTTCTGCATACATCTTCTGCAGTGCAGGATGATGCAAAACCTCAGTCTTCTTGGTATTGATTGTGAGGCTGAAGTTTCTGCAGGCAGTGGAAAAGCAGTTCATATTGTGCTGCATCTGGGCCTCTGTGGCAGTATTGAGTGAACAGTCATCTGAAAACAGGAAATCATGCACAAAGTACTCTTCAACCTTTATCCTGGCCTGTAGCCTATGCAGGTTGAACAGTCTGCCATCAGTCCTGTATCTGATATTAATGCTGATTTCTTCATCATTGCAGAAGCCATTTGCCAGCATGGCTGAGAATATCATGCTGAACAGCATGGGTGCCAATACATAGCCTTGCTTGACTCCATTGGTGATTGGGAATCCATCAGAGGAGTGTCCCTTATCCAGTACTTGAGCAAGCATACCATCATGGAACTGGCACACCATACTGATGAATTTGCCTGGGCAGCCAAACTTCTCCATGATCTGCCATAACCCCTCATGACTGACAGTGTCAAAGGCTTTGGTCAGGTCCACGACCATTGAGTAAAGGTCTCTGTTTTCTTCCTGGCACTTCTCCTGAACTCCTGAACTGAAATGAATTGACAAGGTATTTAAAGGACAACAAACATAATTTCTACAAATTAATTCTTAAGAACAGTTTAAAAACATTCACTGCGTCTTACAAAAATAAAATAAATTGTTAATTGTACGCTCCCTGTTTAACTCAGAATATTAGATGTCTATGAACATTTTGATAGCAGTGGGATACTCTGAGCTTGAGGCAAACTGCATGATGATAAAAGAACAATCTGTGTAATCTTCAAACTCGGGATGGCAGTTAACAGACAGGCAGACAGATGTTTCTTTGTCTCATTTCATAAATCAGACAACCAATAAAGTTATACTGGACATATAACACAACAACATTCATGAGGCATCTTTATTGTATTTTAATAACAGATTTTTATCTTTGATATATGTTATCCGGGTTCCTATTAGATTGTTGAAACTCTGTTTATGCGAATATGAAATCATCGACACATATTGCGCAAAATACGTAATCGGTGAATGTGCAAAACAGCAAAATTCAAAATGTCGAAGTGTTTTGGTTGGCCTGTCTGCGGTATAGCTCCGTAAGGTAAGTGTGCGATAGTTACGGAACTTAGGGTTAGGGTGCGGGTTAAGGTAAGTGCATAGATAGGTAATGTGTGTAAGATTGTGTAGTGTCATAAGTATGGTTTTGTTAAATGTATTTATGTGTATTTTTTTATTTTGTTTGGGTATAACTCCATAGGTGAAGTGTGCGGTAGTTACGGACCTTAGGGTTAGGGAGGGGTTAAGGGTAGTGCATAGATAGTTGTGTATGTGGGGTTTAGTGTAGGGTTAGAAGTTGAGTTTTGGTGCTTTACTTTAGGGTTAGGAGTAGGGTTTGGTTAGTGTATGCATGTGGTTTATTTATTTTGTTTGGGTAGGTAGTATGTAGCGAGTGGTGGGGTTGACCGACTATGAACATTAGATATTTGAAATTTCGTGGTTTAGTGCATTCGGTATTTTAGCAGTTCGAGTAATACATGTCACTGTTTTGGTATTCAATATAATGGATTTTCATTGATTTAATATTGACCCACATTATTCACATTTTTTACTTGATATTTGTATCCAGATGCCATTCTGGGGCTGCTTCATTTTCATTTCAGTAAGGCTATATTCAGTAAGGCTATATTTTGTTTGTGAAAATTTATTTTATTAGTTTAAGATATAAAATGTAGCAATGACCATTCAAATAGTTTTGCATTTTATAATGAGTTTTCAACTATATGTTTAAGAGTCATATAATCCAGTAGTAATTTGTCTTTGTGACAAGAGAGTTTTGCAAATGTTGCTGAGTGCAAAAATGTACTTTGCTCAGTACTGATCATTATTCATTATTAAAGATTATATTATTTTTGTCTCATTTCCTGCACTGCTTGCTACTTATCCATCCCTTTCTCAGTAAATTGGACTTTTCATTCCCCCTTACTGAGCGAGGGTCAGCTGAGAGAAAACATCATTCAGGCAGCCATCGTGAGTGATTTGCATTTTTTCTTATTTGGCCGTGCTACTCATAAACATGTATAAATAAGCTACCCATAGGAGATAATGCAGTGGGGTAACCACACTGTAAAGTCCAAGGGCATATCTCAGAACGCAAACTATCCCCCTGTTGTAAGGCACCCCAGGATGTCCTACCCTGTTTCCATCAGGGATGATCCTGCCCACACCTGTGGTCACTGCACATACCTACTAACATCCTCCTAGACAGAAGTAAGTAGGTTCTTCTCCTTCATTCCCCTCTCAACCCCTCTTGGTTGCTTTAGGGCTGGAGACACTAACTAAACCCTGGTCACCTTAGTCATAGGCACCACCACTTTATACCATGGAGCTGAGCAAAGGTCATATTCTTAAAGGATATGCAGAGGGCCACACACTTGTATGGAAGGTTTTGAGAACAACGCAGTGGCTTTTAAGTTGAAATGCACACTTTCATCCTGTAGAGAATTAAAAATGTTGTCATTTGCTGTGACCTTAGAGAACCACATAGTCTACAAACCTTCACTTCTAGGAATGTTTTATGCATCAACTTTTGAAATTAATTTCCAAAATGCCTGCTTTTACATGTAAAGACAAATCTTTACAATGCAGAAAATGTTGTCTATTTAGTGGACTTTTTTAACCAGCAGGATTCACAGCAACATCTAATTTCAGATGGCACACAATGGATATATTATTCAAGCACTAGCATTTAAGAAACAATTTAAAGTCTGTCACTTTATTCAAAACATTTCTATAACATTTACACTTTTAAAATATGTTCTCAAAATGTATAATCATGCTCTATTTATATAACTATGGTTCATATATGAAGTCTTGTTACATGTATTTAAATGTGAAAAGACATTTTCTACTACTGATATGGACTTTATGGAGAAGTTATATAAATAATGTGCAAGTATGACATGAGATATAAATAGTCTATAAAGAACTGTGCAGTTCACAGAAGTCTCCAGTACTCATGTGCTAGTCAATGGTGTTATGCAACTTGCACTCATGTTTAGCCAAAGGATGATTTAGTCATTTATTTTTTTCAAGGGCAAAACATGTTGGTAGTATAATTGGTTGAAATGCATTATAGTCATGTTGGGTATAATGTAATTCTTTGGTTTTGTCTTTCTTTGCAATTCTGTTACCATAGAGTTAGTGCATCTATATCATATAAACGACAGCTTAGGCTGTTGAATGCTTAAACATCAGCACCTAAGCATCGAAACCTTACAATATCAAACAGCCACAGACGTGAATTCTTTCCTCGGGAAAGAATTTGCTAGGCCGTCTGGAAACAAAATAAACAAGAAAACCCAAATATAGTGGGGACTTTGCCCATAGATATATATATATATATATATGTGTGTGTGTGTGTGTGTGTGTGTGTGTGTGTGTGTGTGTGTGTGTGTGTGTGTGCATATATATATATATATATATATATATATATATATATATATATATATATATATATATATAGAGAGAGAGAGAGAGAGAGTGCTAGGCAATTGACCAACAGGTGTGTGAGACCAACAATTCCCAAGTAGGGTTTTATTCCCTTTCTGAGGGGATTGCACAGTCTCAGAGTTAGTATATATAACTAGCAGGGGGTGTGGCAAGCCCCCTGCAAAACAAAAAATGTTTTACTTTGTTTTTTTACAGTTTGAATTTACATATCCTAAGGCATTTTCTCAGCCAAGCCTTATGTTGTGTTGAATTTCATGTTTTTAACCATATGTGGTCAATATTTAAGCAGTCAACTTTGGGTGTTTTGCTATTGTAAAGTGCACCCATATATATATATATATATATATATATATATATATATATATATATATATATGTGTGTGTGTGTGTGTGTGTTTGTGTGTGTATATATATATATATATATATATATATATATATAGATGTGTATGTGTGTGTGTTTTTATATGTTTTTATATGAACTACAGCCACACACGTATATATATATATATATATATATATGTGTGTGTGTGTGTGTGTGTGTGTGTGTGTGTGTGTATATATATATATATATATATATATATATATATATATATATACACACACACATATTAATACATTAGTGTGTGTGTGTGTGTGTGTGTGTGTGTGTGTGTGTGTGATTTCTTTTAATTTCTATTCCTGCTAGAATTGCAGACATGGGTGATATATGAAAACAATGTTTTATCAGATAGCAATTTTACAATCTAGTAAAAATCAAAAACTGTTGAATGGTGTTGGAACTCCGAAATTGAACTTTCCTCTGTTTACACAAAACAGTCCACTGAAAATCATAGTTTATTGTGAGATGTAAAACGATAGGTTAGGTTAAGTGCTTTCATCTACTTCTTTATACAACATAGACTACATCAGAACCGATTACAAATAAAGCCACAATGCTGCCCTTTAATAATGATGGTCAAAGTTAATGGATCCTACTAAGCAATCATTTCAACTTCAAGGCTCAATTCCACTTTAAAGTGGCACACTTTCTAAAATTCAAAAAATATATGTATATAAAAACATGTGGTGACTGTTTCATATCTCATAAACATACTTATTATTAGTATACAATTCACATAATCTTAAACAGACCTAACTAACAATACAAAGCTTTAAGCTTCAAAACAATGCTACAATGGTGGTCTGCTGTTTATTCTGTGTGAATAATCCTTCAAAATGATGCACAGGAGAAATAACTTAAAAGCTTCTCAAACATGTCAGGAATAAAATATTTTGTAACCCATTTGGTAACACTATATGGACTGCCATCAAAACAATTATACTAACATAGTACCTGCAGTTATGTTTCCAAGATAAGGAAATGTGGCTTAGTTTAAAATATGGAGCACCCGTTTCTGAAACATAAACTGTCCTGAAAAAGTAGTTTTGCATTATGCTTCACATTGCTTTAAACTAGCTATTGCACTTTTTGGGTAATGCCTTTGTCTTTAACTTGATTATCTTCCCTGGCTAATTTAAGAAAATACCTTGTTAATTATTCTACTGAGTGTGACTGTGTTCCTCCTAAATGAGGCTGATTTTGTTTCATGTTTATTGTTTTTTTTCTTCAGTTTGTTCCTGTAATTTGGATATGGAAAAACAAAATGCTGGTAGAAGAAACTCCTCAATGTTTATCTGCTGAGCTGGTAAAAGGTAACACCAATTGCAAAGAAAAAACTCGTCATATATTTCTACTTTTTTCTACTTCTCGATTACAGAACTATGTAGTACCATCTGAAGTCTATCATTTGAGATTTAACAAAATAGTCATGTAACCAAAAGACATGGTTCCATATATGAAATAAAACAGGGTACAAAAAATAAATGAGTCAAAGGGGAAAAATGCGTGCTTATGAATTGTCTAGCCAGAATCCTATAAGTCCATAGAGTCCTGGGTAAGACAACTTACAACTCCAACTAAAACCCTCAGAAATGAAACTACTAGTTTTCACCCCTAAAACAGAGGTAAGTAGGTTCTTCTCCATCATTCCCCTCTCAACCCCCTCCTGATTTCTCTAGAGCTGGGACCACGAACTAAACCCTGGTCACCTGAGTCATACGCAGAGCTCCATCCCTTTATACAGTGGAGCTGAGCAAAGGTCATATCCTCCCAAAGCAAAACTCTTGTCAAAATCGCTTCATTAAATAACATCCTGATTTTATAAAAGTCCCTAACATCAAACTCTTAGGAGACACCATTGTTGACATCATGAAATTTGACCTACAATTCCAAACTGTTATTAAAAAAAAAAACCACCAAAAGCTCAGCCTCTGATATAGAACAAAACCCCCCCTAACAGGCAGAACTTGAGAAACCATAACTAAAGCATACCTCCTACTTACCTTACTGTATGCATCCCCCACTCTTTGCTAATACAAACAAAAGTGGAACAATACTATAATAAAATAGCTTATTTTGCTGCAAATTTCCTCTTTGGAACTCATCATTGTTCTGCCCTGAAACAATTAAATTGGAAGGAACTCCCACATTACCTCCACTGTAGTCAGCTGCTGCCAGCTCATACTTTAATGTACTAACAATGCCCTGACAAGCATCCAGCACTAAAAGGCATGCTTCAGCACTACTACCCTACCAAAGCTCTTCACTGTAAAGACAAACTCCTCCTCTCCATCATTAAAGTCCAAAATGAATCAGGAGCCTCCCAATACTCAATCTCTGAAGCTGCTGTCTGGAATGTCCTCTCAGATGCTCCCAGACTTTTTAAAATCAGCAGGCATTCAAAACACGTATAAGAAAACACCTCTCAACATCCTGCAACATCCTGGCTCTGTAGCTGTACACCTCCAGGATAAATAGAACGTCTCTGCTTTCTTCCTCCTTTTCTAATGTACCTCTGCTCTCCTCTACCCTGTCACCAACTATCACTCTGTCCTCACCCACTCCACCTTCCACCTATGTCTTCCTTAATTTTCTTTTACCATTAATTTCATTTATATCTGAAAATGACTCAGCCTTTTGCTATCTGCCCTTTGAAAGTAACTCAGTACTCTGTATTGTGACATGCATTCTACTGCATAGTTATTTATCTAAGTACCTGTATGGAGTATAATTAGTATAAGAAGCCTGACTACTGTATGTATGGTGACTATTTTAGCTATTTTGATGTTGTAAAATTTTGTTTAATTGTATTCTGCCCAAAATTTGTGCTATTATGTAACTTAAAAGATTTTGATTGCCCTGCATTTAATGGAACTTTTCTCCACAAACCTCTGCTGAAAAGGGGTCCTTGTACCTAGCAGAACATCTATGGTCAACAAATATAACATAAAATAAAAAATAAATAAATACATTATGATAAATGTGTTGGAATACACAATGCTAATTAAATAGAATTGATAACTTGCAAACTGATATTATTGATGATAAATTGAATAATATTATTAAGAAATCTGAAGAAAGGGATAAAGGGTATATTTAGGTTGATTGTGGATAGAGGAAGATGAAGATCTAGAGAAGAAGGCTGATGGATTAAGAAGATTAGGTATATTATGGTACAAAAGTACAAATGAGCAAAAATAATTTAGAGAGATACAGAAAAAAAAATCACAAGGGAACAAATAATGTCGCCCCTCATCCCCACAACCTTCAAGCCGCTATCATCTACAGAACCACCTCTATTTGTTCATTTTTGGGCCCAGCATCCTAGGACACTATTGAGATTATTATTTGTTGAGGGTTATGAGGCTTTGTACTGGATGTAAAGCATATTGTAATTTTCTCTAACTTCATGCATGCTTCTACATATGTGATTCTAAATAAAGTCTATGTGTACTCATTGTGCGTTTGTACACACCAGTGTACGCAGTGCAAATGCAGCCATCCTGTGTCTTTCCCCAAGAGGAACTCTTGAACTAGGATTCCACTAACAGTCTCACTCTGGGATGGAGAAAGATGCAAATGCTTATGCCTATCCCTCCCTGAGTGCCTCCTTCAACACCCAAGATGTTAACTTTCTGAGTCATAGTCAGGTAAAAATCTCTATGCTATAGAACTGGATTTAATGTTCAGAATATTTATATTATTTTTTATATTATGCAGGAATGGTAACATAAAATATGTGGTGCTACAATGTACAGGATTTTGTATATTACAAATTCTTTCTACCTTTGAGTTTCCAGATGTTTATCCACTTTATTTTATGCATTTGTTAACTGATTTAGAAAAGATTTTTTCAAGTAACTCACTTCAAAGGTGATGTGGGAACTGTAGTCCCAAGCAGGGAAAGGGTGGTCATCAACTGACATCTCTGTTTCACTGACATTACTATGACTTCCATGATGGAGACACAGTCAGAAGGGTAACAGATGTGAAGATATACTTCAGATGGTACAATGACCATAGTACAAGTTAGTAATACATAAAGTAATCCCATGGTGCCAAAGGTCTTTGCTACCTCCTGTGGCAGACAACATGGTTTGCCTCTCACATTACCAGTGATGAAAGACAAAAGGCAAAAAAACCAGATTTTGCACACAGGTGCAAGTAAGATACAGACAACTCTGTAAAGCTTGACTATAACGTGCATTCATAGGTTCATAGTTTCATAGGTGTGTGCTATACTAACAACCACTAGGGTCCTTTTAACCTAGCCATGCATCCCAAATCTCTGCAAGCATGATAGCAGAACTTGGAAATGTACCCACAGCCTTACAGTTAAATCACAGTCCCTCCTGTAAGTGTGACATAGCAGTATACTGAAGTGGCACCCACAAGCTTGCGACAAAACAGCTATGCCGTACACCATCCTAAGTTCAGTGGTATGGCATATAGACAAGCAGCAGTTACAGTACAGATACAGTCCCCTACAATAGTCCATCTAGTATGCCCTGGTAACAATTAGAGGAAATTACCATAATTCACTACTACATCCAGCAGCATTGTATATGGCCTGGAGTAGGTATAAACAAAGAGATTTTGTGTTAGGATGCCATCATGTGGTACACAGTCAGTAAATGCAAGTATAGGAGTATATCACTCCACTACCTTACATCATGGGTGAAGATGCCAGCCAACTCCCATGAACAGGACACCTCACCAACAAAATATTTGTAAGCCCCATTCCTCAATAAGTACAACATCTGTGTCATGGCTGTCCCTAGTACTGCCACAACAAGCCAGCATAGTGACTCCAGATCAAGTTTACATAGTGGCAGCCCCCCTCAGTCATAGCCCTGTAATATCACCCCCTCCCTGTTACTAGAGGTCATTGTGTATGACACAGAGTAATCCCTTGCCACAAGACAGCCATCTCAGCCTGCAGTGAGACACTCATTCAGGTTATGATGGCAGCCAAGGGCTCATCAGGTCTATTGATCCCCTATGCAAATGATGATGAATGTGACCTAGTATACCCTCTGTTTGTGGAGAGTATGTAGAGATGTCTGTATACAGTTTTCTTTGACTAGGAAAAGGCTTGCTTCCTGCATGTATCATGTTTGTTCTGTGCAACACCATACTGCCACCATGTGCTCATCCTGGGGCCACACAGCAGTACTAGAATCTGTTGCTTTCTCTGTGGTACTGTGTTCAATGCCCCAAGCTGTCTGGATGGGCTGGTGTGGCTTCTGCTCACAGAGGTTTGATTCACTACCATCACTAGATATGGATTATGTTGGTATGTTGGCTATGACAGGGGCTGCAGTAGAAGGAATGACATACAGATGATCTATATGGTTCCTACAAATCATTTATATAACACACAGTATGCTGAAATCATTTTGTAAGATATGGGAGGGCATACTGCAGTGTTCCTAAGTGCATGCCACATAACTGGGCCTGAGCTTTTAGCAAATTTTAACCTTTCTTCTTCAATTTATCAAGATCCACCATGTTGGCTAACCTTTAAATACTAGGCCAAATTACATGACAAGTGCTCAGCATACCTAAAGGTGCATGGTGTTGAAAATGCAATATAAAATTATCATTTCACAAACATGCAAGGCTGTGACTGTCAAAAAAAAAATGTTGTTTAAAAGATGTAATTTTAAACCAGTTTGGGGAGACACAATGTCCTAGTTAATATTATCCACAGATATTCCTTCTAGTTTAAGTTATTGTGTATTTTTGCTATATTTATTTTACATCTGTGTGTAAAGCACCTATCAATGCTTATAACATTAATTTTAACTGATGGATGTTCCAGCATATGTGTATAATAGAATATAAATGGTCATTTTACAGGCATACAGGAAAACATACACTTGCATGAAGAAAAACTTTTCAGTAGCAAATAAAAATATTTCACAATAGAACATAAAATGTGACAGTCATAAAAAGCACAGAATTTTAAAACATATCATTTAGACCAGGGGGGAGACAATGCCCCAGGAAATACAATCTAGAGTTGTTCCTTGTAGTTTAAGTT
>NC_056734.1:282967746-283045246 GCF_019279795.1 Protopterus annectens | reverse complement strand
CTCGCATGCATGCACTAACACAGAAGTATCCATGGCATGCAAATCACCTCATAAGCAGGTGAATTGCATGCAAATGAGGGAGGTAGAGCAATCCAACAAGTGGATAGGCAGTCCTGCATATCCTGTGCTGGTGTCCATAGTGTACATAGAAAAATTCCATGTACAGGAATTCAAACAGCAAACAGGGGCTGCAAAAGTGTAGTTCAATGGACAGAAATAGGATAACAGACACAGATATGTGCAAAATTATCTACCATGTGTCCAAACCTCTATGGGAAATACTTTAAAATAATATTTTTTTTTAATGATTTGTGTATGTTTGTGCAGTGTGCCACAATATGCAAACATGCAGTTATGAAAAAAAAAAAAAGATTGTAAAAATCAAATTTAGTAGTATGTGACAGTAATGTATTACAGGACACTGTGTGGAGTATCTACAATGGTGAAATGGTGCTGTTGCCAACAAAGCAGGGCCTGGAATTGTGCAGTTTCCAGGTTGTGTGCATGGATCCCTATGCAAATTAGGTAGGGTTACTGAATAGCTCAAATGGGTATGAATGGGTATCCACAGATCCCATTCATGTAGGCACAGAACTGTGTTGGTGTCCAGAGAAGAGGTAGCTGACATCAATGGGGGGGGTGTCTGAGGACTTGTAAGCTCATTGGAGCTCAGCTGTGCCTCTTTGCACTGCATGCCGCTGAGCTCAGCAACTGGCTGCTAAGCTTTGTTTACCTTCAGGGCACATGTTTCATTGTGTTTGCACAGTGCACTGCCATGATGAGCATGACCTTTCATGGGGCTGTGTGCAGTGACTGCTGAACACTGTTTACCTTTGTGGACTGTGTTTATGCAGCGCACTGCAATGCTGAGAAAGGAAATCTGTCCAAAACAAATGGCTGAGAAAGCCAATGGTATATTATTTACTGATGACCCCTGTTTCAATTATACTAGGGTCAGTAACATCCATAATGACGTACTTGGCAGATGGAATCCATCACAGGTAGCCAATCACACAAGTTGCACTTACAGCAGAGCACTATAAAGGTTACATAAACCCTTCAATCTGATTTCACCCACATACTCTGCACCAGTGGAGTACAGACATGGGATTTTTAACAGAAGGAATGCTAGAGGCTGCTGCAGGTCTGCTACATCTATATGTGATAGATGCTGAGGTCATTGCTGCTGCTACAGCTGACAATAGGCCTAGACTGAGAAGTAGAAGAGTGTTCAAGCCCAGGGTAACCTTCCAGGGGCTACATGAGCTGGAGATTGGAGAGAACTACAGGGTGGACAGGGACATGCTACAAGAACTCACTGAGCTCTGCCAACCCCAACTCATACCCAGAGCCAGCAGAGTGGGACCCATCCATGTGGAAACAAAGGTATGTGTAGCTGTTAGGATACTAGCTGCAGGTAACTTCCACAGACCAATTGGAGACATGATGGGGGTCTTGCAGGAATCAGCAACCAGGGTACTCCACCATTTCCTGTATGCTATGCTACCACATGCCAGTGAACACATTTATTTTCCCCACACCCCTGAGGGAAGGGCCAGTAGTATGCAACACTTCTGCCATGTAGCATACTACTCTGAGGTACTGGGTATCATAGATTGCACTCATGTACACATCAAGGCACCACCCAATGAGGAGGGTAGAATATACTTCAACTTCAAGGGCTATCATTCCATCAACTGCCAGGTCATGTGCAATGCCCAGGGCATTATCATGAATGTGTGTGCTGGCAGCCCTGGCAGTTATCATGACTCCCATATCTGGCAAGCTTCACAACTGTACCAGCAGTTTGCTAGGGGGGACATGCTGCATGGCCATTTACTGGGGGATGCTGGCTACTCACTGGAACTGTGGATGATGACACCCATCAGAAATGCGCACACACCCATGGAAGAATGCCATGATGAGGCACATGCACAAACTAGGGACATCATAGAGCATGTGTTTGGGTTGCTGAAGTCACAGTTCCGGTGATCCTGGGTGACAATGTCCCCACCGACACCGCTCACAAGGGAAGCTGGGCCCTATCTCCTAAGGCAGTCCCACTCAATGCTACAGGTCTTGCAGAGGCAGTGGAGGAGGCACCACCAGTCTGGGTCCCAAATGTGCTAGGACCCAGTGCTATGGCCAGCTGAGGCAAGATAGATGGATCACCCGCCACTGGCCTACCCTAACATGCTGTAATAATGGAAGTATAGCAATAAGTATAGGTTAGTTGTGAACAAATCATTGTTAGTAATAACAGCATGGCAGAACATTGGAAATAACCTAATTACATATCAATGAATATTATGAGAAACACAGCAATAAATAACAGAACAGTCAGTAAATAACAGAACACTCAGTATGTTAACAGCATATCAATAACAGTTACAGCATTATGCCAACAAAATAGGTAATGTAACAGGATATGTTAATATGCAACCATTATAAAACAAAGCAATAATAAAACACATGTCCGAAAATACAGTTATTTTAACAACATATGTTAATGGTAAACCATAATCAATGAATAACAATAAGAAATAAATGAAGATTAGGGGTGGAGAGAGAGAGAAAAACAGTCCAATAGTAACATTTATGGTTATTTCTTTGACAACAGTGCTACTATCTACTGTACAGGTCTGTATCTTGTTTATGTGTACAGTGACTACAAGTCTTCTATAGCTGATGTAGCACATACATACTTCTCAAGCTGTTTGCATGGGACACTATGGGCCTATATACTACCAAGGTGCTCTGTGGGCTGATTTGGAGATACTTTGCAATCTAAGTAATCATTCCCATGCTAATCCTGTGACAGATTGATTATGCACTATTAATTACATAATGTGAAATTGTGACACTTGAGAGACATGTACGTGTACAGTACAGACACTAAACAGCTGTTATCCCTTGGCTGGCAGGCATGAGAATAGAACCCAATAGCAGTGATTGTAGGGGACATCTGCATAGGATGTATTAAATGACTGAAGCAACTTTTAACAGACACTCCAGGCATTCAGCCACACCGGGTTTATACATTTTATTTCTGACTGAACATTGCTGATGAACATATTCTTGTTAATGATTTTAGCAGTCTGTGACATCTAAACACATAATTATCTACTCATAATACGGGCTACCTCACCAATTTACCTGTAGATCCTGTGGAGAGAGAATCTGTAAACATTACGTGACTGATACTGTAATATTTAGGGCTACATAACACTGGATTTAAACCCTGGTCGGTGCATGGCAAAATGTACTATATACAGAGCATTTAACAAACTGAGCTACTGACTCACTGCTAATTACTGACGGACTGATATTTGCCTAGAGCTCACCTGGAATGAAAATATGAGATGGTAGTATTACTACAGTGTTATACTAGACTGCAGTGACAGTAGAAGCATGAAATACAAGCATGACACAGATAGTATGTAAGCTATATATCAGTATAAACAATGTTTGTATACGCAATTTATTATTAGTGGTTTGAAATATCTGTGAAGTCAACAAACAATATCAGCTCATTGAGTGAGCTACCTCACCCGTATGCTTTTATTACCTGCTGTCTGTGGATGACAGAGGATTATGTGAACAATATTAGCCTAAAGACAGCCTTGAACAGTACTATATGAGTTAACCAATGCAATTTGCACTGGATTTGCATTCTACAGCTATGACAGTGTTATATTTGACTGCAACACCTTACCTTACAGCCTGAATGCATACAGCTCTCCTGCAATGGTTACAACAAGACAATTCTGATGTACACCATTTTCCTTGGTGTTATTTGTATTGTTTCATGTTTTATTGCACAATAGTTGGCATTATTCATTTATTGCAGTACAGCTCTAATTCCACATTTATTGCACTACATACTTTATTGTATATACTTTAATGCAGTTACTGGTATTGTTTCATGTTTTTATTACTCTACAGTTGGCATTATTCATTTCTTGCAATATAGCTCTAATTCCACATTTATTGTACTACAGACTATATTGTATATATTTTAATGCAGTTGCTTTATTTTAATCTTTTATCATGATCTTGGTTTCATCTGTTCTGTCTCTTATCATGATCTTGGTTTCATCTGTCCTGTTTATAATTTATTTTATTTTATTTATTTTACATTTGTTGACCAGGATAAACGGACTGGATGCATGTCCATTTTCAGTGGAGGCCCGGGGAGAAAAGCTCCAAGGGTAAGCAGATACAGCATTACATAATGCCAGCATTACATATTACAAACTGACTATTTACAGAGATTACATAAGTAAGCAAGTTAAACAAGTTCCACAAGTTAGAGTTAATCCTGAGCGTAAGTCAGGATTAAATTAAATTACACAGTAAGATGGTTAACAGATTTTTGCACATTCTAGAGAGAGTTAGCCAGGTTTGATACAGTGAATGTTTGAGTCTAGTTTTAAATTGACCTAAGGTGGAAAGTAAGGTAATATCAGCTGGAAGAAAGTTCCAGGATCTACTTACAGAGTTTGCAAAGAGAGAGTCACCGGCTGTGTTATTAATTTTGCTAGTCTGAATTAGTAGTTTGTTAGAGGATCGAAGCGGTCTAGGATTGTTATAGGGGGTGATAATATTTTTAAGTGCAGGGGTATTGCCCGGATTATAGAGGATTTTATAGGCCATAATCCGTTGGTTATATTGGATTAGGCTGGGTAGTTCAAGCCACCCAAGCTGGTTTAGATTGATGCAATGATGTGTCCTAAATGGCAGCCCAGTGGCAAACCTGGCAATGTGGTTGTAGCAAATTGAGAGTTTGTTAAGGACAGTCTTGTTTAAATTTATGAGTAGAGGGGATGCATACAGAAGGGTAGAAAGAAGGTGAGAGCGAGCTATGGCAATTTTAACTGGAGGGGTTAGGAAGGCTTTTATTCTGTAAAGTGACCCTAGTTTTTTATTGATGGTTTTGATAGTTTGGTTAACATGTAGGTTGAATTTTAGATTATTATCTAAGATGACACCTAATAGTTTTGTAGAGGGGTCAGGGGAGATTATTGTGTCATCATTTGAATTTATGGTAAAGGTGAAAGCGGTAGACCTACGTGTTGGTGAAAATAACAGCATTTTA
This sequence comes from Protopterus annectens, assembly GCF_019279795.1. Lineage (NCBI taxonomy): Eukaryota > Metazoa > Chordata > Ceratodontiformes > Protopteridae > Protopterus > Protopterus annectens. The sequence continues at coordinate 283,040,148 of NC_056734.1, read as the reverse complement.
GTTTTTTTGGGATTTAGGATCAGACGACATTCAGAAAGCCAGTTTTCTATTGTATTAAAGGTGGTCTGGGTATCTGACCATAACTCTATTGGAGATGTGGCCGAGCAAATCAGACTAGAGTCATCAGCATATTGGATACAGCTGACTTTTGGGATGACAGTATAAAGGTCATTAATGAAGATGGAGAACAGCAAGGGCCCTAGTATAGAGCCTTGTGGTACTCCAAGGGTGTTAGGTAGAAGGTTAGAGAGTTTGTTCTGCCAGAACACAGCCTGCTGTCGACCATTCAGGTAGGACTGAAAACATTGAAGGGCTCTAGTATCTAGACAGAATGTTTGCAGGGTGTGGATTAAAAGTTGGTGATCAACCATATCGAATGCCTTGGAAAGATCCAAGAAGAGGGCTGAGGATATATAATTATTGTTGCGATTATGGTTTATGGTGTTGGTAAAGGCTAGGAGGGCTGAAGTAGTGCTGTGATGAGGACGGAAGCCATGCTGAGTGTCTGCCATAAGGTAATTCAGGATTAGGTGGTGCATGAGTTGTCTATGAATACATTTTTTCATAATTTTTGCAAGTGGAGAGAGTATAGCTATTGGCCTATAATTGGAGAATTCAGTAGAGCTGCCTCCTTTGTGAAGTTGGGATTACATAGGATATTTTCCAGATGGTGGGAATTTTCGCTTCTACTATGGTTAGATTGATTAGTATTGAGACGGGGTAAGCAATAGCATCAGATGATTTTTGTAGGTACTCGGCAGGGAGTTGATCAGCAGAAAGTGTAGTGGGTTTTAATTTTTTGATCAAGGTACGGATAAGTGAAGTGGTGACTGGTCGGAAGCTGAATGTGAGTAGGTTTCTAGGGGTGCTACTTTCAGACAATATAATATAATGACATCAACAATTTCCCTTACTATTAATAAAAAATCCCTGAACATTATTTCCCCTTAAATTGTATATACTATCTTCCATAATGCATTTCATTTTACTTTGCATTCTCTTTCAAATTATTTTCATTAAAAATCTTATAATCTGCATTGTTTAGTACTATAGGTCTCCAATTTTCACTTTTATTTTTATCTTCCTTTTTCTATACACATGTAAGTATTCCACTGCATACATCGGTATACATAAAAGCTTCATTAAACCTTTCATTCATAACTTTTAAGATTTTTTTTTCTGACAATCCATAACATTTTTATAAAATTGGTATCCTATCCCATGTAGTCCTGAAACTGATTGTAGAGTAACTTGTTCAGGTACCTTATCTAATTCATATTAGAAAATCTTATTTTCTAATTCTTTATATTTTGGTCTGGTATTTTTTAATATGACATTCTTTGTTGTACTTTCTCTCTATCTTGAAACATTTTCTTTGCATAACTTATTAAAATATTCATAATTTATTCCTGAGATCATCTTACCTCTCTTCTATTATCTTTCATTTCTGTCATTATACTAGTATTCTCTTTAACTATGCTACTCAAATAAATTGATACTTCTTCTCACTTACATTGTCACTAAAATCTTTGTTTAAGTAATAATTTAATTTTCTTTTGATGCTTTTCATGAATTCTCCTTTTCGTCACATAATATTCTCTATTATTCTTTTCCAAATCCTTTAAAATGTCCTTACAGGTCTAATGCTTTACATCAAAAATACACTTCTTTGAAATAGAGCAGTAGACCCTACACTTCAGTGAAAGTCCCCTTAAATGAAGTGCGCTTTCGCTAAAGTCTGGTTCCCTGGGCTACCCAAAAAAAAAACACTAAAACATGTTTTTGCAGGGGGCAAGCCCCCCCTGCACCCCCCATGTGGGGTGCTGTGTCCCTACACCCCCCTACTTAAATATACCAACTCAGAGATCGCACTACAGCTGTGAAAAGGGAATATTCCATTCCGCACTGTAGTGTGACTGCCGAAGTCAATGTTTGAAGTTTCGCTGCTTCGAACAAGTGGACTCGGTGAGGTGGCGTTCAAAGTAGTGAAACTTCGAACATATTGACGGATCCCGTCTATACACATTGTTTTATAATTATTTTTTTCTGCTTTTCTTATATCTGGCTTTCATTTTAAAAAATGATTTTTTTTAATTTTTATTTAAAAAAACTATCCTCCACTCAGCCCAGTTTTTATAACATACTATAGTAATGTAATCTTTCCATATTTGCATAGTTATTTTCTTTCCATTTTCATCCTATATTTTTTCATTCATTCCATTTATTTCTTTACCTAATCTGATATACTTCTTATTTTCCTGTATCTCTATGCATATAGCTGAATGATCGGAAAAAGCCTGCTACAAGTGTTTCTCCCTCAGTTACATTTAAACCTTGTGATACAATAAAATAATCTGTTTCAGTGTTATATACACCTCAACTACATGTCTACAAATTATTATTCCAAATCTTTAAATTGCCACATTTTAAAACTTCAAAAATGTTCTTAACATAATTTCCTCTCTTCTTTTTTTATCACAAATCACAATTAAAATTTCCCATTAATGTTACATACATAATGATTATTACATAGTTTACAAATTTATGAAATAAAGTTTCTCTTTCTTTGCTTGTAACATAGGCATACAATGCTATAACTCTATATACCTGATTATTCCATCTGAGATCTACAATACCTAATCTTCCCATCACTATCAAGGGTATATTCATTACTTTCACTGACTTCCTACAAGGTTCAGCTATGCCAAAACATAGTTCTTTTTCTAGGTTCCATGTTGTATCCCAGCCACAAAGTTTAGTTTGTAATCTCTCTACTGGTGTCAAAAATATTAACATCTTCCAATATTGTTACATTGACATCACACTTACTACACCGATTTAGGATTCCTAGTCTTCTTCTACTAATATTTTAATACTATTTACATTTACAGTAGAAATAGAGTGGAAAGTTACCCAAAGATCCTTCCAAGTAAGAATCAAGCTGCAGTAACACACGAACAAAACTTCGAAGGACCACCAAAAACGTATATTCCATGTAAAGTTTATTCAGAATAAGGTAAAACAAGATAAGCACTTTCACATACACCACTAGTACGCTTCATCAGATCTAATTTCTTATTCATTATGAACATCCTTAAATAGTGCTACTAATTAAAATTAAACTAGTAATTATTCAATTAAAGGCATTAAATGCATTTATTATCCCATATACAGGCATTTCCTGGTAAAAAGACAAAAACAAAAAGTATATATATATATATATATATATATATATATATATATATATATAGCTATAACAAATCTAAATTACTCAAAATACGTACACTTAATAAACAACTATACTATATTTAGAACTCTCTTCAGATATGTAAGACAATTTACATGTAAATAAATATAAAAAGCTAAAACTTTATCTAACATTCTTATATATAAATATGATACATATAAGAACAAGTGTTCTGACTATATTGTGAATGTATCAAAAAATATGCAATGCTTAAAATTACACTGATATATGTAAATAGTTAATTTGTATATTGACAAATATATAACATTAAACCTATAACTAACATTTTGTATAACACACATAAATGCAAATATTTGCATTTATATATGTAAGAACATCAACATAAATATCAACATAAATATCAAAATGGATAAATAAATAAATATATTCATTCATTTCATTCACCATATCTAGCCTTTAGTAAATAGTTATTTAATATAAATAGATGTATATATATACATATTTAAAATCATATTAAAAAAAAAAAATATATATATATATATATATATATATATATATAAAAATATATAAATATGTCTAAATATATATAAAGATAAATATTCAATCATAAAATAAGGACGTTCTTTACTTATTTTAATCTACGTCCTTCTAAAACAGGCTTAATGCTGATAAATTGATTTAAACCTGGTTCATAATGTGCACATAATTTAAAGATCCATTCTAATTCTATTTTTTCCAGACTATTCATCCTGTCTCCACCTTTTTTACTTATTCTAACTTTCTGTAATACTCTAAATCTAAATTGATGTCCTGGGAAAGCTATTATGTGTCTTGCTAATGCATTACGTTCGTCTTGTCTCCTTATATCATATTTATGATTATATAACCTATCTTTGAATTTCCTCGTTGTCATGCCTACATAAAATGCATTGCATAATAAGCAATCTGCTAAATATATCACGTTATAATCATTACATGTTGCATGAAACCTAGGTATAAATTTATAATTCAAAGTAGGATGACAATATTCCTGTTCACTGGTAATCATATTACACATATTGCATTTATTACATGGAAATGTTCCATTATTCTCTAAAGCATATATCCCTATTGGTTCGTATATATCCTTATCCATACAAAGAAGTCTTTTAAGATTCTTACTATTCTTGTAGACGAAACTGGGTTTCTGACCCACTATATCACGTATATCATGATCTATTGTTAGGACATGCCAGTTTCTGGATATAATGTTGATAATGTCCTTATTATCATTTGTAAATCTAGTGATTATAGCAACTTTCTTTTTAGTTACTGTCTGTGTTGGATTACAATACCTAATTGTTCTGGAGGGTGTCACTACTTGTTGTAAAATTATTTCTTTATTATGTTCCTTATTAATTCCTTATTATAACCTCTTTCTATAAATAGACATTCTAAGTAATTAATTTCCTCTATGCGTTGATCCATATCCTTACAAAGTCTAGAAAGTCTAATTAATTGAGATTTCACTATATTCGGAAAAATGAACCTAGGGTGCATACTGTTATAATGAATTAGGTTATTTTTCCAGCATGACTTTCTATATAATGTTGTCACAATATTATTACTAGAATCTTTCTTAATTGTAATGTCCAAAAAATCAATACTATTATAAGAATGAGTGCAGGTGAACCTCAAAAACTCCGTTGTAGACTCAAGATATTGTATAAATTCTCTCAACCTATCTAAAGTGTCATCCCAGAACAGTAGTATGTCGTCTACGAATCTTCTATATAACAAGACACTATTAAAAAAGCTGCTATTTAATAAGTGGGTTCTCTCCCATTGATGTACTACAAGATTTGCGTATGTATTCACACAGGGAGTACCCATAGCTACCCCCCAGTTTTGTACATATATCTTGTTTTGCAACATAAAGATGTTATCATTAAGGACCATATCAAGTAATATACCCAATAAACTGATGTCATTATTAGTGAAATTAGTGGTCATACTCAAAAGTTCGTAGATAGCTTGTATGCCATAATCGTTTGGAATAGATGTAAATAGATTCTTGACATCAAGACTTACTAAAATACAACTTTCTGGTATGCCCTCAGTAAACATAGAATCTAATGTCTCTATAAGTTGGCAAGTATCTCTAAGGATATACGGATTAGTTTGCACCACTTGATTCAACTTCTTTTCTAAATATATAGATAAACTTTCCATTACCCAGCCCTCACCAACAACTATGGGTCTCATTGGTGGGGGAAATATATTTTTATGGATTTTCGGTAAACCCTTAATGTGGGGTATACAAGGTAACTTTATCAGAAGATAAGAATATAAGTCCTTATCAATCTGCCTACACATTAGCATATCATAAAGGTTGTCATGTTTGTTATTACTGATTTTCTCTACCTTTATGTGATCTATTTCAGTATAGGTTGAATCATCACTAAGCATATCAGTCATAATCTCATTATACATATTAGCATCCATAAATACAATCCCTCCCCCTTTGTCGGCAGGCTTGATATTGATTAATCTATTTCTACGTAAAGACTGAAATGCACGCCATTCATCATTAGATACATTAAAGAAAGAGCATTTACGTTTTGATGTAGTAAAATATTCGTAAAAATCATGCTCACATAATTTTACAAAACACTCAAGCTGTGGAGATAATGCAGGTATAAAACTACTTTTTCTCTTAAAGCAATTGCTATTTGTAGACATATGATCATTTACTTTTAACAATTCATCATAAAACATTAATTTTAATGCTACATTTCTAACGAATAATCTAATATCAGGAGTTCATAAAGCAAACTGCTTTGTGAGGGTATAAACGACAACCCCTTGTTCAATAAAGACAGTTCAGCTTCAGATAAAGCATACTGAGAAAGGTTAAATACCAAAGACGCTAGATTTTCTGCCGTCTTCTTTGCTGGATGTTTTCGTTTGACAGTTTCCGTTTTCTCCTTCCCCGACTGCCTGACCTGCTCCTGGAAGCTGCGTATGCTTTTACAGGAAACGGTAAAAAATGTTCCAGGTTTCCTGTATTCACTTTAGGCCTCGCTCCCATTGATATATTCCTTTTCTCCATGGCTGAAACAGCCAACTGATTAGGAGGTGGTGTATCTTTCTGATCTCCGGTGTTAAGTAATTCATTCTCAGGTGTATCAGTCTCTAGTCTTTCAAGAGTCACATGATGCGAAGTAGATTTATCATTAAAAGCGCAATGTTCCTAAATATTTACTACAGGTTGTGAAGGCTCAAGAGAAGGCATAATATTTTGTTGTATGTCAGGCTGTTTGCCTTCTCTCTCATTGTAGCGTGGCCAAATGAAAACCTGACCCAAAAGTCTTTAAAATCACGTTGCAATTTCTTGTATTTGGTTTGTTGCAATTTGCCACTGACCGCTGTAATCTGAGTATATATATATTGGCCAACCTTCTCTCAAAAATTGCCCCTTTAAATTTATCTAGAATGTCATTGTGTAGTGTTTCTATTCTACTGTTCAATTCCACTTCTATGGGTTTAAAGTAGTCAATAATTAGGCGCATATAGTTGTTTCTTAATTCAATATTAAGTCTCTGCCATTCTTTAAGGAGCTCCGGATGCTTGTCTCCATAAGATGGCATACATAGAACTCTCATTCCACGTGGAATAACGTGAAAGTGGAGACAAGCTTCCATGTGGCGTCTTTGCCACAAAAATCTCTGTAATTTATAGAGGTTATTTTCAAGTTCTCTGCTTAGTGTATAAAAATCACTCATATTATCAACAGTACCTGGGTTTTTAGTTGTCGGAATCTCTTGTAGCGCCAATCCCAATAATGGATAATTATTCAATTAAAGGCATTAATTGTCTTACATATCTGAAGAGAGTTCTAAATATAGTATAGTTGTTTATTAAGTGTACGTATTTTGAGTAATTTAGATTTGTTATAGCTATATATATATATATATATATATATATATATACTTTTTGTTTTTGTCTTTTTACCAGGAAATGCCTATATATGGGATAATGAATGCATTTAATGCCTTTAATTGAATAATTACTAGTTTAATTTTAATTAGTAGCACTATTTAAGGATGTTCATAATGAATAAGAAATTAGATCTGATGAAGCGTACTAGTGGTGTATGTGAAAGCGCTTATCCTGTTTCACCTTATTCTGAATAAACTTTACATGGAATATACGTTTTTGGTGGTCCTTCGAAGTTTTGTTTGTGTGTTACTACAGTTTGGTTCTTACTTGGAAGGATCTTTGGGTAACTTTCCACTCTATTTCTACTGTATTTTTGCAAGATACCTTGGGTAGAAAGTTGCCACAAAAATGGAGAACTCACAAGTGGAATTGGACTATAATCCTAGAAAAAGCAAAAATACCCACGGATGGGACTACTCAACTGAACAACATTTAAATCCGTTATTGGGATTGGAGCTACAAGAGATTCCGACAACTAAAAACCCAGGTACTGTTGATAATATGAGTGATTTTTATACACTGAGCAGAGAACTTGAAAATAACCTCTATAAATTACAGAGACTTTTGTGGCAAAGACGCCACATGGAAGCTTGTCTCCACTTTCACGTTATTCCATGTGGAATGAGAGTTCTATGTATGCCATCTTATGGAGACAAGCATCCGGAGCTCCTAAAAGAATGGCAGAGACTTAATATTGAATTAAGCAACAACTATATGTGCCTAATTATTGACTACTTTAAACCCATAGAAGTGGAATTGAACAGTAGAATAGAAACACTACACAATGACATTCTAGATAAATTTAAAGGGGCAATTTTTGAGAGAAGGTTGGCCAATATATATATATACTCAGATTACAGCGTTCAGTGACAAATTGCAACAAACCAAATACAAGAAATTGCAACGTGATTTTAAAGACTTTTCTATGGGTCAGGTTTTCATTTGTCCACGCTACAATGAGAGAGAAGGCAAACAGCCTGACATACAACAAAATATTATGCCTTCTCTTGAGCCTTCACAACCTGTAGTAAATATTCAGGAACATTGCCCTTTTAATGATAAATCTACTTTGCATCATGTGACTCTTGAAAGACTAGAGACTGATACACCCAAGAATGAATTACTTAACACCGGAGATCAGAAAGATACACCACCTCCTAATCAGTTGGCTTCTTCAGCCATGGAGAAGAGGAATACATCAATGGGAGCGAGGCCTAAAGTGAATACAGGAAACCTGGAACATTTTTTACCATTTCCTGTAAAAGCATACGCAGCTTCCAGAAGCAGGTCAGGCAGTCGGGGAAGGAGAAAACGGAAACTGTCGAACGAAAACATCCAGCAAAGAAGACGGCAGAAAATCTAGTGTCTTTTGTATTTAACCTTTCTCAGTATGCTTTATCTGAAGCTGAACTGTCTTTATTGAACAAGGGGTTGTCGTTTATACCCTCACAAAGCAGTTTGCTTTATGAACTCCTAACTGATATTAGATTATTCATTAGAAATGTAGCATTAAAATTAATGTTTTATGATGAATTGTTAAAAGTAAATTATCATATGTCTACAAATAGCAATTGCTTTAAGAGAAAAAGTAGTTTTATACCTGCATTATCTCCACAGCTTGAGTGTTTTGTAAAATTATGTGAGCATGATTTTTACGAATATTTTACTACATCAAAACGTAAATGCTCTTTCTTTAATGTATCTAATGATGAATGGCGTGCATTACAGTTTTTACGTAGAAATAGATTAATCAATATCAAGCCTGCCGACAAAGGGGGAGGGATTGTATTGATGGATGCTAATATGTATAATGAGATTATGACTGATATGCTTAGTGATGATTCAACCTATACTGAAATAGATCACATAAAGGTAGAGAAAATCATTAATAACATACATGACAACCTTTATGATATGCTAATGTGTAGGCAGATTGATAAGGACTTATATTCTTATCTTCTGATAAAGTTACCTTGTATACCCCACATTAAGGGTTTACCGAAAATCCATAAAAATATATTTCCCCCACCAATGAGACCCATAGTTGTTGGTGAGGGCTGGGTAACGGAAAGTTTATCTATATATTTAGAAAGGAAGTTGAATCAAGTGGTGCAAACTAATCCGAATATCCTTAGAGATACTTACCAACTTATAGAGACATTAGATTCTATGTTTACTGAGGGCATACCAGAAAGTTGTATTTTAGTAAGTCTTGATGTCAAGAATCTATTTACATCTATTCCAAATGATTATGGCATACAAGCTATCTACGAACTTTTGAGTATGACCACTAATTTCACTAATAATGACATCAGTTTATTGGGTATATTACTTGACATGGTCCTTAATGATAACATCTTTATGTTTCAAAACAAGATATATGTACAAAAATGGGGGGTAGCTATGGGTACTCCCTGTGTGAATACATACGCAAATCTTGTAGTACATCAATGGGAGAGAACCCACTTATTAAATAGCAGCTTTTTTAATAGTGTCTTGTTATATAGAAGATTCGTAGACGACATACTACTGTTCTGGGATGACACTTTAGATAGGTTGAGAGAATTTATACAATATCTTGAGTCTACAACAGAGTTTTTGAGGTTCACCTGCACTCATTCTTATAATAGTATTGATTTTTTGGACATTACAATTAAGAAAGATTCTAGTAATAATACTGTGACAACATTATATAGAAAGTCATGCTGGAAAAATAAATTACTTCATTATAACAGTATGCACTGTAGGTTCATTTTTCCTAATATAGTGAAATCTCAATTAATTAGACTTTCTAGACTATGTAAGGATATGGATCAACGCATAGAGGAAATTAATTACTTAGAATGTCTATTTATAGAAAGAGGTTATAATAAGGAATTAATACAACATAATAAAGAAATAATTTTACAAGTAGTGACACCCTCCAGAACAATTAGGTATTGTAATCCAACACAGACAGTAACTAAAAAGAAAGTTGCTATAATCACTAGATTTATAAATGATAATAAGGACATTATCAACATTATATCCAGAAACTGGCATGTCCTAACAATAGATCATGATATACGTGATATAGTGGGTCAGAAACCCAGTTTCGTCTACAAGAATAGTAAGAATCTTAAAAGACTTCTTTGTATGGATAAGGATATATACGAACCAATAGGGATATATGCTTTAGAGAATAATGGAACATTTCCATGTAATAAATGCAATATGTGTAATATGATTACCAGTGAACAGGAATATTGTCATCCTACTTTGAATTATAAATTTATACCTAGGTTTCATGCAACATGTAATGATTCTAACGTGATATATTTAGCAGATTGCTTATTATGCAATGCATTTTATGTAGGCATGACAACGAGGAAATTCAAAGATAGGTTATATAATCATAAATATGACATAAGGAGACAAGACGAACGTAATGCATTAGCAAGACACATAATAGCTTTCCCAGGACATAATTTTAGATTTAGAGTATTACAGAAAGTTAGAATAAGTAAAAAAGGTGGAGACAGGATGAATAGTCTGGAAAAATAAAATTAGAATGGATCTTTAAATTATGTGCACATTATGAACCAGGTTTAAATCAATTTATCAGCATTAAGCCTGTTTTTGAAGGACGTAGATTGAAATAAGTAAAGAACGTCCTTATTTTATGATTGAATATTTATCTTTATATATATTTAGACATATTTATATATATATATATATATATATATATATATATATATATATATATTTTTTTTTTAATATGATTTTAAATATATATATATATATATATATATATATATATATATATATATATATACATCTATTTATATTAAATAACTATTTACTAAAGGCTAGATATGGTGAATGAAATGAATGAATATATTTATTTATTTATTTATCCATTTTGATATTTATGTTGATATTTATGTTGATGTTCTTACATATATAAATGCAAATATTTGCATTTATGTGTGTTATACAAAATGTTAGTTATAGGTTTAATGTTATATATTTGTCAATATACAAATTAACTATTTACATATATCAGTGTAATTTTAAGCATTGCGTATTTTTTGATACATTCACAATATAGTCAGAACACTTGTTCTTATATGTATCATATTTATATATAAGAATGTTAGATAAAGTTTTAGCTTTTTATATTTATTTACATGTAAATTGTCTTACATATCTGAAGAGAGTTCTAAATATAGTATAGTTGTTTATTAAGTGTACGTATTTTGAGTAATTTAGATTTGTTATAGCTATATATATATACTTTTTGTTTTTGTCTTTTTACCAGGAAATGCCTATATATGGGATAACGAATGCATTTAATGCCTTCAATTGAATAATTACTAGTTTAATTTTAATTAGTAGCACTATTTAAGGATGTTCATTATGAATAAGAAATTAGATCTGATGAAGCGTACTAGTGGTGTACGTGAAAGCGCTTATCCTGTTTTACCTTATTCTGAATAAACTTTACATGGAATATACGTTTTTGGTGGTCCTTCGAAGTTTTGTTCGTGTACTATTTACATTTATTGAAAGAACTCTAAAATTGTCAATATGTCTATGCTGTAGCATACCAGAAATTATGCAGACTTGAAGTATTTATCTTATTTGCATTACACAATTCCTTTCTTTTCCTCTTTTACACTTAAACTTAACTTTTTCTATTTCTTACTCTTTTGCCAATAGATTTTTTTTTTACTTTTCACTGTTTTCCAGTATATTTCTTCCTCGTCCCTTATTTCAAAATCTTCTTCTATAATATGTTCTGTTTCATTTTTCTCTTTATTCTTATCTTTATTTTACCATGATATGGCTTCCCTACTTCAGCTTTATCTTCTACTGGCACAGTTTTTCTTTCTCTCAGAATACTGTCCTTACTTTTGTTTTATTCTCCTTCATCCCTTTTTTCTAGTTTATAATCCATCTATAAATGGCCAAATTTGCTATATTTATAACATCTCATTTCACACTTTTTTGCATCATGACCTGTTTCTCCTCATATATAACATCTCTTTTATTGCAGTTACTTACCAGATGATCATCTTTTCCACAGAGAAAACATTTGCTTGAGTGCTGGTCTTCCAGCTGTCAGTGCAATAGGATTGAAACAAGCAGTCAACTAATGAGTAGGGGAAGCTCCCTAATGCCCAGCCCAATTGCCCCTTGGTGATTTGGGAAAGCAGACTTGTCCATCCAGAAGTGAAAGCTGTGTATTCATTTTTTCCTCCTCTCAAGATCTCACCCATTTGTTCCAACACTGGCAGCTGACTGGTCCACTCATTTTGCAGAGCGGGAGTGAGACCTTCCTAGGTTAGACAAGAACCCTATAGCAATTCACTCCAGCCTGGAATTCTCTATCAAACCATCTCTTCCCCTGCAGCGAGAATCAGGTGATTGGGAGAAGGACATCAGAGCAGCCCACCCTCTCTCCAGGCTCTCGCACTCCTCCATCAGCAGCACTGAGCTTTGCAATTGCTGCCCTCCTAGGAGACCTTGGATCATACATGTGAGTGTTCCATGTCAGTGTGGGCTCCCTAAGTTGGAACTCAGATGATGGGTGTGAACCTTCTTCCCCCACTTGGTTTAGTGAGTTGTCAATGGTCACTGTCCCTCTCTCCCATTCTCTCCAGTCAGTACCACTTATCAAGTGCAAATCACCTGCAACATATTTAGAGCCTTATCCCTCTACACCATGGAGCTGGCTCCTAAGCAGCATATTATATTGTACATTCTGCACACCAAAACTTGCGGTATGGGCTGCAGTATGGTAGCATGCTTGGGGCTAAGGACAGCAGCCACACTGGACATAGGAGTGTTAGAGGGAATGATCCAGAGTTCTTGACATTTTCTTTTGTAATGAAATGCCAGCACAGAAAGGCATTTCATGTAGCAAGCTGATATTGGCTTGCTGCAGTTTAAACTAGGATGTCTTTTTTTTTTGGCTCTTTGCTGAAGAGCTGAGAGGGAGTGTATGGCCTACCTGTAGGAAGCCAATTGGCTTGCTATAGTTTAAGCCAAAGTCCTTTTTTACACTCTTCACTTGAAGAGCAAAGGGAGTAGGGCACTGAATCAGGAATGGACACTTGGGGCTAGATGAGCCAGCTGTGGCTCTGATACCCAGTGTATCCCTTGTTTATAGGTTTGTAGGTTCAGAGATAAATATTAGGCTATCAGTATGTGGACTATTTCAAGCTTGGCCAATAACCATAAGTCAGAATCAAACCCTGCACCTTCTAACTGTGAGGTAAAGACTTTAACTATTATGCCAATCAGTCTCTTTCTTGAAGGAGAAGTATACAAAATGTTACACATACCTTAGTGTCCACCAGTATATGAAGTCCATGTATTCCTTTCAATTCTGTATGTGGACAATACATTTGAACCATCCATCTATCAATCGTGTCAGTCATTTACTATATATACCTGTCCACTTGAATTTGGTCTGTCATCTACTTGTCAGTTAATGGGTGTTAGGTACTGACTGTTTTTACAAGTGAATAAATCTCGATTTTGGGCTGTGGACTCATTTTCCAGTACGTTTTTGTTGTTTCATAGTTGCAGTGTTTAACTTTACTTAGTCTTCGTCAGTTAATGGGTGGTAGGTGATATGCTGCCAATACTGTTTTTGTTTGTACCACCTGCTGCCACACCATGTTACTGTGTGAGCAGTACTGCTACTCATAGCCAGTAAGTGCTGCTGCAGTATGAATGCTACTGTTGCTCTGGCATCTTTGAAACAGTCCACACATTCCCACATATTGTTTGCTCTTATAGTTACGCACAACTGCATCTTTGAAGAGCATCCAGATAAAAGAGGTGTTCATTTGCAGCTCAATATGCACCCATTATACCTTGCTCTTTCATTTCCATGTCATCATACACTGATTGCTGCTTTTCTCAGTGCTCAGCAGCATTAACTAATACCATACCTTGCAACATTCCTGCACATGGCTGTTTCTTGTATAACTGTGCACTGCTTGCAGTGTAAGATTAACTATAAATTCTACGCTATCTTCTTCTCAAGTTACTTACTTGCTACTGTAGGTGCTGGAAGCTTGTAGTCCTGGATACTCAGATCATTTTTTATGATTGTTTTACTAAAATATTAAATTCCCTCTCTCTCTCTCTCGCTCTCTCTCTCTCTCTATATATATATATATATATATATATATATATATATTTATTTATTTATTTTACATTTGTTGACCGGGCTAGTCTAGCTGGATACATTTCCTTTTTCAGTAGAGGCCCTGGGAGATAAGCTCCAAGACATGGTCTAAATACAATAGTACAAGTTCAAACAACACAGAAAAAATATCAATATACTAATAAAAATAGCAACTTTAAAAAGGAAATAAAAATCATCAACAATGGTATTAAGTAATTAATGGTACAGAGTGTGTAACAGGATAATATTATTGAGGACAAATATCATAAAACAGTGAAATTTCAGGTATGGAGACATGTTAGGTTAGGTCATAGGTAAACAAAGGAAGTTAGGTGAGTAGTAATGTAGCAAAGGAGTTATTTAAGAAGAGAAAGTAAAAAGAGGATATAAAAAAAGAAATATATATATATATATATATATATATATATATATATATATATATATATATATATATCTATTAGTGTGTGTTATACTATATGATATCACTTATCGCAATCTAATATTGAATGAAAACAAACAAATACAACAGCCTAGAGCATACTCAGTTAATGCACTGCATGTACAATTTACATATCCTAGTTAAGGCTTTTCCATTATCCTTTCTAGTCCTCATTATCCATTGTAGAGCTCTTCTCATGGTTGTGCATTATTCGTGCATTCCCAGAGACAGCATAAATAAAGACTGATAGTGGGAAAATAATTTCATAGCAATTCTGCTTTCTCAGCATAGTTTCATAGGTTTATACGTTGGTACTAGGCTATCTGCCCTAGGAGCGTATACAAGCCTAGCCATAACAATTCTCTGGATATTTCTTCCCACGATATTTACTTCCCTGGACCCCTGTCTAGCAGGGCGACTGACGTGATCCCTGGGGTGAATTTCCTATCTCCCATCCAATCACCAAGGTTCCTTTTGAAGAGAGCCAAGGAGGTGCTCTGCTTGATATGTATGGGCAGCCTATTCCAGAGTATGGGGAGTCTCTGGGTCAGGAACCTATCCCTCCAGCATGTTTTGTTTATTGTGATGACAAGGTTTAGATCCCTGGAGCATGTGGCTCTGAGGGATTGGGATTTCTTTAAGTGGAGCATATCCAACAGCTCAGGGTTTGACATGGTCTTGTATATTAAGCAGAGATTGCCTCTGAGAAGACAATATGCCACAGACTATAGCTGGAGTTTTTTTAGATGGTCAGCATAGGCATCTGCTTTAGGCCTGTGATTCTTTTAGTGAGGTATTTCTACGGCCTTTCCAGCTGTTACAGATGTCTTGTGAGATACATACCAAATGGGGCATTGTACTCTATAATGGGTCTAATGAGGGATGAATACAGTGGGACAATGACCTCCTTTTTTCTGGATGAAAAGCCCTTAGTGATGAGGTGTGCCACATAGAAGGATTTCCTGACTGTTGTGGTGATGTGGTTATCGAAGGTGAGACCATGTACACCTGTGTCCCTAAGTCTGTCATCATACTTTCAGTGTTTAGTGCACTGCCCCCTGTGTGGTAATTCATGGGTACATGTTTTTTCCAAAGGGGATGACTATACATTTCTTGGCATTAAGCTTGAGCCCATGGCTCTGGCACCAAGCATCTGTTTCTGTAAGGCCCTTTTGTAGAATATCTACATAATTTGGGGATTCAATAATGGCTCCCAGTTTACAGTCACCTGCGAACGTTGTTAGCCAGAATCCCTTCGTGTTGGCCTGTACTTCAGAGGAGTAGAAGCCAAACAAGAGCAGTCCCAGGACTGAACCTGAGGTACTCTACTTATCACTTGTCTGGAGCTGGATTTGGAGTCAGATACTTTTACAGTCTGGGTTCAGTTGGCAACCCATCAAGTGACGTAGGAATTTATGCCCAGCTTAGTAAGTTTATCTATGATTCCAGAGTAGGGGGGGGTGTCAAAAGCCTTGGCAAGGTCCAGATAGGCTGTGTGGTTCTCCTTACTCTCATCCACAACTCTGGAGACTGATTTGAAGAAGTCAGTCAGGTTCAGGAAACAAGATCAGTCCTTCACAAACCCAAACTGGGTGGGGTCCAATGTTTGAAGGTTGCCAATGTCTTTGTTTATAAGTTCCATGATAATGTATTCCATGCCCTTGCAGATCAGTCTCATCAGACTGATGGGACAGTAGCTGTCGGGATCCAAGGTGGATCCTCCCTTGTGGAGTGGGATAACTGTAGCTGTTCGCCACTCAGTGGGCATAAAGCCTGAGGTGAGGCTATGATTAAACATGACACTTAGGTGAGGTGCCAGTTCATTTTGTAGTTCATGTAGTACACAGCCCGGGATGTCATCTGGTCCCATGGATACTGTATTATTAGCTTTGGAGAGTGGGTTCTACCTGTGTGGCCGTGATTACTGGAATTTGGCAATCTTTTGGTATTAAGATGGGCCCTTTAAGGGGTGAAAAGGGGATGAAGCTGGCACTGAATCGATCTGCCAGGATATTGGCCATTCTGTTGTAGCTCAGAGCAGATCTGAGTATTGCCATTTAGATTCTTGACATAGCTATAGAATGCCTTGTGGCTGTCTATGGAATCTTTGGCAATTTTATTTCATAACTAGCTTTGGAGGATTTTATGAGGGATCTCTTACTGAGGCTGGTAACAGAGTTTTTTGCATCCTGGGATTTTCCCCTTTTCTGCAACAGTTTCTTCCTTCAGTTGTATCATTTGTTTATGCCAGGGGACTACCAGACTGGCTTCCTTTTTTTGGAGGAGAGAATCTTGGTTCTATTTGGGATGGCACAATTTGTGCATGAGTAGATGTGCTCATACAGTCCCTTAGTGTAGGATTCAGCAGTCAAACTTTCAGCTCCCGTCTGCATGGGTGTCATGAAGTTTGTCACTTCTGACTTGAGTAGCATGAAGTTGGCTTTGGAGAAGCTTTTTTATGGAGGTTTCCTTATTGGGCGATGGGGGTGGGTTGTGGATGTCAAGGATGATTTGCTTATGGTCAGACCTGACCAATGAGGGGGTGACCACTGGTGTGGATCATCTATCTCCCATGTTGGTAATGACCAGGTCTGGGATATTTGAGCCCCTGGTGGGACTATGGATTAGTTGATTCAGGGGGTTGGAATTTATGAATTCCAAGAACTGTTGGGAAAAGGTGTTGGTACCCGAGTAGTTTTCCCAGTTAATGGCAGAGTAGTTGAAATCACCCTGTATTAGGGTGTTTGGTTGTATCTTAATATTTTCCAGTATGTTTAGAAAGGTGTAGTGAGAATCTTGGGGCATGGTGGGGGATCAGTAGCAATCTACAATTTGGATTGCAATCTTACCTAGTGTTAGCTGCACCTGGAGAATTTCAGATGCATTGTGTTGGGCAACTAGCCTGGATGTGTGAATATCCTTGGTGAATATGGACACTCCTCCACCTTTAGTGTTTCGGTCTTGGTTTGGTGGCCGAAAAGTGTGGTAAGAGTTGTAGCCTGGTATTGCAGGGGTGCTCTCTGGAGCCTTGAACCAGGTCTCAGTTAATACACAGATATCGATGTTCTCCATTTTTAGGAGTGCCTCGAGAGTGTGCATTTTGAGTTTAGACTTCTAGCATTGAGTAGCATTACCTTCAGATTTTGCATGCTTGTATCTGTTACAGTGGTGGTTTTGTCCTTTGAACCTTGCCTAAAAAAGGCACTATAGGGGTGGCAAGAGCTTTAGCCAGTAACCTGAATCCCAGGGGTGACAGGTGCAGACCATCTATGGCAAAGCATCGTGCTTTGTCAATCATGTCATCCAGGCAGATACTGGATTCCCTTTGAATGACACCAGAAGCTTAGCCAATTGTTGAAGCCAATAATTTTGTCCTTAATACTGTGGTATCATTCTGGGCAAAGGCAGGATGCTGCTCAGGTCTAGGGTCATACCTGCCTGGGTCACATGATCCAAGAGCTCTTCCATGTCTCTTTTCATGTAGTCCAGGATGGTACATCTCAAGTCATTCACTCTAACATGGACAATGACAGAGTCATATTTGTATTTGTTGTGGAGTGACTTGAGTGCATGCGTTATGTGTTGGATTTTTCTCATGAATTGCACATCAGGGAGGCACATTTAATGGCTACTCATGTGAAGCAAAAAGTAGAGTCCTGTCATTTTGACCTACAGGACTGTATTCATAGTTTTATGCTTGCATAGCTGCTAAAGGAATAAGATCAAACTTCATCTGACAATGCTTCAGTTTCATAATAACTAACTGTGTCACTGATATTAGAAGATTAACCTTAGTTAACAAAAATATACAATAAAAAACATTTATATGAGATGTCTATTTTATTTTATTTTCTGAATTAAGTGCCAGAATTCAAAGGATTTCAAAGCCATTTTATTAAGCCATTTTCATAATGTCCTTGAACCTGACTGCGCAAATACTTATGAGTCGTAATAATGATTTATGATATACTGAGAAAAGTAGGAGGACACTCAGCTTAGGCTGGATGCATAACTGGTAATTCTGTACTGAATTCAAAAATAACAACATTACTTTAACTGCCTTATTAGCAAAATGCCAATGATTAATCAGAAGTCAAACAAAATGTAAATAGTGATTAAACAAATTCATGGTTGGAGTATTGTTTATACATTTTATACGCTAAACAAGTTTCTTTTTCTGGAAACATTATCAAATAACTGTTTCCTTATTTTGCATTGTAACTCTGAAAGAGATTGACATTCCTTGTTTACAACCCCCAACACACATAAATCCCCCCTCACACACACACACACGCACACACGCACACACACACACACACACACACACACACACACACACACACACACACACACTTCCTTTGTTTTTCTAGGGTGACATAGCCTGAGACTGTAAGGAATTCTGATAATGAGTGTCAATAACTCAGTAGGTTACATACTTATCTTTAATACCAGTTAATCAAACTACTGTGTTCTAGCCCAAACCAAAAGCCTGGCTTGGATTAATATTCTTATACTGACACAGTGTAGTGCTCTGGTTGCATAACATAACTTTGTCATACCCATTTAATCCTTCAACATAACTTTGATATAAACATTTTCAACATTCAAAAGTGTGAACATTAAAGTGAGATTTCTTGACAAAGCCCAGAAAGTCTAAACTTGGTATGAGTGCATTAAACAGCTTTTTGCAGGGAATCTTTGCTCCCCCGATCCCTAACAGTGGGGCTGTGACTTGAATACACGTGCTCATTAGATATAGTGTCTCCTAACTGCTGCACCTAGCAGTAAAAGGTAATTCTCGGAGGTAATGCAATCACAGAACTGGAACAGAATTAAATCTACCTGCACTTTAGTATTCACACTTCTGATTATCAGATGTAAGTGTACCAAAGTTACAAATGGCTGCCCAACTCTTCACGCTGGATCCTCCGCTATTCATTTCTCTGAAATAATAAAGAGCTAACAGCTCAATGAGATGTAACTGGCCTATAAAATCAACAACAAAAAATGGAAATATACCGCATTTCATTGGTCTATTGCAAAGTCTGATCTCAACATGAAAACATAAGAACTACGGTAATACTTCATGTAAATAAAGAATGACTTAGGTGCATTTGTTTCTGACATTTCTATGCTTTTATGAATTGTCACAGTACACAATGTTAGGCATGCATACAATATTATAATAGTTTCTTTAAAACTTTTTTCTCAGGCTCTAATATCTTATTATTCAATGTATTTACATTTTTTGTCCCACAAAACTGCTACATAAGTAGATGTTTATTGTCTTACATTCTTTCTGTCCCACTGGATGCATTAACCTATTGAGCTCTTGAAAGTTGTAGGGTTACTGTGAGAAGACAAGCCTCCTCTATTATGACAGGTAAGTGGCACACCTGACTAGCAACATGAGCAAGTAGAAGAAAATAGTCAAATAATTTAATTTGCTCACATTGTACTCCTGACATAGACAGATTCTATGTAAGTCAACAATAACCTGATGGAAAATAAAAGGCAACAAGTTTCATACGTTTGGGATGCAGAGTATACTGTGGAAGAAAGAAGCTTTAACCAAAAATAATTCATGTCAAAGTGGAATACAATGATACAAGTTAAAGTGATGCAATGATACTAGCACTGTCAAAAGATCAATATATAATATAAAAGGCATTTTGCTTTCTTTTTCAAGTCCACCTTAAGTAGGTCTGAAAAAGATATTTCTTGGGATTCAATAAACTATGTATAGGCTTTGTGCAAAGCCTACATGGCATTTATGTGTGCGTGTGTGTGTGTGTGTGTGTGTGTGTGTGTGTGTGTGTGTGTGTGTGTGTGTGGTGATGTGTGGTGAGCAGCAGCTCTCATTGCATATTCATGCCGCGCACCACGTTCAAACATAAGTAAGAGATATTTTGTGGCTGGAAATAGTGTTGCCAACCAGGAAACCATGCAAGCAAACACAGATAGCAATCCTGTTTAAACCAGAGCACTGAAGGTCTGTGGTTTTGCTCAGAATGCCACAATGATCACCAGAGCTTAACAAATAGCTCTGAATCTCTTAGTGCAAGACTTCTGGACAAATGCCAATATAATGGGGGGGGGGCAATGATCCAGAAATAGGGACATATTTGCCCATTAGACGTGCTAAAATAACCAGGGGGTTGTGTTAAGATACATGTTCTGAAGAATTTGAAGTCTGAAACTGAATTGTATGTAATTATTGAGTCACGTCATTCCTGAGATCATCCCAGTGATATGGCAGAAAACCACAAATTTGATAAGGAACACACCAAAAGATATAAAGACAAAACTATGGATATTCTGTGAAAATTTGGACAGTTGAGAGGTATGATTGTTAAGTATATAGTCCAAACGCAGTACAGGACAGAGTATCTACAGTGCATTCTGTACTGGCGCTGTGTAAATGATCTGTAAGGGTACATGGACTGCCATGTAAAATAAACACTCAGGGGATGTGTGTGTATTGAATAGGAACACACAGATGAATTGTAGGAATGAAAGTAAGGAAAGAGGGCAGGTGAAACAACCTAATGTACAGCAGATGATGGCATGTCAGTGGAAGATGGTTGTATTAGCAACACCAATCATATATCAGTATGGTACGGTAGGGAATGCACAGTGAAAATGTGTATTATGTGACTGTCACACAAAGTGACATAACAATGGGAAGGATGTCTGTGTGAGATAAGCATCCTTACATGAACAATTTAGAGGACATCTATCAGGGATGTTATATACAATTGGGGTAGGGTGCATTTTGTGAAACTGTGCAAACTGATTTGTCTGAATATGAGTGTAATCTCAGCAGAGGTCTCCTGCAAGTGGAACACAGGTAAAGGCTCATGAACAACATTAGAAGAAGCACACACAGTCATGGAAAATATCAATACCACCAATAATCCCACGTCTCTGATATGGCATATGTGATTTAGAGTGATCAGAGAGGGTGCTGCACAAACACACTTGTACAACTATTATGACATGTCTGCACTATATGAGGGTAATCACGCACACCATTCTGATGCTGTAACATCTGCTGGAGGTGTTAGGTGGGACACTGCTATACCTGTATGTGACATTATGATCAATACAGGCTAGTTGACCGGTGTGCATGGCATATATAAATATATATATATATATATATATATATATATTTTTTTTTTTTCCCGCTCCACTGTTAACCACACCCCTTACCACCCCCCTTCCCTCTTACCTCTTCCATCCTATCTCCCTCCCTTATATCTGACCTGACAGCTCTCTACTGGTCTTCTACTTCATTTTTATTTTTTCCACTCATACTACCCTTTTGTACCCTCTTACTACCTCTTACTGACCCTCTTCCACTCCTCCCTCTCTTATAGGTTTTACATCCTTTCTCCCATCTTATCCACTTCTAGTGCCTTCCTTAACTCCTACTCTAATACTCTCTAATTATGCCTCCCACTTTCCTTACTATGCTCACACTCACAGTTCTACTCCTTACCATTCTGTTCTCTGCATACCTTCTTACCTTCTTTGAAAATCCTCTTTCTGTCCACTCCATCTACACCAACAAACACACCTCAACTCTCACACATACTTCTCCCATTTTACACTCCAACATTACTTGTAACCCCAACTATCTCTTACCTAAATACCACAGACTCTCCCACCTTAAGTATGTCCATCCTACCAATAAGAAACTAAAACTACAAATCTTTCCAAAGAACCATTTAATAACCAAACCAAATCTTCCCACATTACAAGATGGAGACATCCACCCTAATCCTGGGCCAACTTATCCCTCTCCCAAAACCAATAGACCTAAAATTAATGACTCCCTCCTTATAGAACACCTTAACATTCATAGTATAAATAACAAAATAGCTCAATTACATGCCCTCCTAGATATCCATTCTTTTGACATTCTCTGCCTCACAGAGACCTGGCTCAAACCAGATACAAAAGACACTGAGATCATACCCCAAGGCTATAATATAGTAAGACTTGGCCGACCAAAACGTAAAGGTGGTGGAGTAGCAATTCTTTTTAAGAATCAACTAAATATCTCTATCCTTCCAGCTTATCCCACCCTGGATCGCAAAGTAGAAGCCATCATAACAAAACTCCAAATAAACACCAAAAAATCCCTTTACATTATCTGCATCTACTTACCACCAGGAAAGAATATACCCATACTAGAACCCTTTCTTAGCTGGGTATCTACTACTTACCCCAAGAAACTCTAATTCTAGGTGACATTAATGTTGACTGGAATACTCTCAATGCTGATTATCCTTCCTCTCATATGAACCTATATGGTTTCACCCAGACTATCACTTCAACCACTAGAATCAACAAGCCTAACAATAAAGAGAGTATTTTAGACTGGATACTCATAAAGAAAGTCAAACAGGCCTACAAAGCAGGAACCCTGCCTGATGATATAAGTGATCACTCTTTAACCTATATCACTAGAGAAAAAACTGATTTCCCAAACCTCCCTAACATTCAAAAAATACGCTTTACAAAACTTTTCAATATAGACCTATTTCAAAATGAACTCAAGCAATTGCAACTGGAGCCCCTTAAAATCTCTTCCTCTTGAAAATGCAGTATCTTACTTTAATACCACTTTTTTATCCATTCTTGACAAACATGCTCCTGAACGCACCATCAAAATGAAACCCAATATTGCCCCATGGCTCTCTAAGGAAACTAAAAAGCAAATTCTCTCCAGAAATAAAGTCTGGGCAAAATGGAGATGCCATAGAAATTCCCTCAATCTTCTTCATTTCCGCCAACTTAGAAACTCAACTAAAAAAGCAATAATTACTGACAAAAAAAACTTCTACTGCAAACTTCAACAAACTCATCATAACAATCCCAAACAGTTTTGGTCATCTATTAATAGACTCCTTTCCCCAGGAACATCCAAAACTCCCACCCCTCTTAATGCTGACCCAGACACTCCCCACCTTACTGCAAATGCTTTCAACTCTTTTTTTACTGACACTATTCTATCGCTAGCCAGACAACTTAGCACTAATAACTCCTGCCCACCAATAAACCAAAGACACTTTTCTAATAACTTTAAACTACAACCTAGTCCTACCTCTTTCATCTCTAGACTTATTCACAAACTGAAGCCTTGTACCCCTTCTGCTGACAAGCTCCCTTCACTTTTTCTCCAAAAAGCTGCCAAAGAAATTGCATATCCAGTATCTATACTTATAAACAGGACAATCCAAGAGGGAACCATCCCAGACATCTGGAAAATATCCCATATTATCCCATTACATAAAGATGGGAATTCCATTGAGTACTCAAACTATAGACCAATTGCCCTTCTTTCTCCAATAGCAACAATAATGGAAAAATGTATTCACCAACAACTTTTACAGTATCTCTCTCAAAACAACATAATAGCAAACTGTCAGCACGGTTTTAGACCACATCACAGTACTACCACTGCTCTCCTATCATTTGTAGATACCATCAATAGGAACCGCAACGACAACCTTCTCTCTTCTGCGCTCTTCATCGACCTCTCTAAAGCTTTTGATATGGTCAACCACTCCATTTTAATTAACACTCTTACATCCCTCTCCTTTGATAATCTTGCCACAAAATGGTTTACATCCTACCTCATCAATAGACATCAAGCAGTTCGTTGGGAAAACCAAATTTCCTCACTCACACCCGTTTCCATCGGTGTACCTCAAGGCTCCATTCTAGGACCTCTTCTCTTCTCCCTGTTCATCAATGATCTCCACTCAGCCATCCCTCAAGTAACCTGCATTCAATATGCAGATGACTCCACCCTTATCTGCTCTGCTTCATCTACTAATGAACTTTCATCTATTACTCAAACTGTCTTCAACACAGTAGAAACTTGATTCACCAGACGTAACCTCCTCCTCAATGCCAAAAAGACTAAACTTCTCCTTTTCTCTCCTAGCACACGGTCCACTCCCTTGGACTTCACCATCTCCTCAAATAATGCCACTCTCATTACTCCTGATCCAACAACAAAACTTTTAGGAATAACGGTTGATAATAACCTCTCCTTTGATCAGCATATCAACAACACCATTAAAATAGTCAATAGAAAAATAGGAAGCTTATATAGAATCAAACCTTTCCTAACCTCTTCATCCAGAGCCAAGATTGCCCACTCCCATCTTTTGTCAACTCTTCTTTATGCCTCACCAATTTTTACTAACCTTAGGAAAGCCAACCTTAACAAACTGGCTACTTGCTACAACAACATTGCCCGTTTTGCCACTAGTAACCCTTTTAAAACTCATCACTGTATTAACCTGAAACTTTTAGGCTGGCTAGAACTACAAAACCTTATGTTAATCCCTCAACTCACTATTGCCCATAAAATTCTATACCAACCCAATAAAACCCCTATACTCTCTAAACTTTTAATCCCTTATAACAACCTAAACTCCCTTCGCTCTTCCAGTAAACTTATGGCTACCATAACAAAGACTAATAATTCTGCTAGTGACTCTCTATTTAATAATACTGTAGGAAGGAACTGGAATCTACTTCCCAACGATATAACACCACATCTCTGCCTCTCTTCAAACATAAAATCAAAGATTACTTCCAAAGCCACTGGCTCTGTTCCTGTACAAAACCTGACTAATTCTTTACCTCTTCTGCACTTTCCGATTACTTTACTTTCTCTCTCTCTTTTCTGAGTCTGCATCAGGCTATCTCCTTTCAGAGTTTTTTGTTTCTTCTTTCCCCTATGTTAATCTCTCTCATCCATTTTTTTCTCTTTTTAACTTTTCCTTCACTTTTCTTAAACTACTTCCCTTCCTCCTCTCCTACTATAGTGTTTCTCTTTCTCCTTTTGTTACTAAGATTAGTTCTATATAATATTATAAGTCAATTTTGCTCTCTGTTTTGTGCCTTGTTCTTGATGTTACTACAGCTAATAATGTTATTCTTAGAAATGTGATACTCTTCATGTGTATACCTGTTATTGGGTACTATTTTTTTATTTTGTCTTTTCATCTATGATGATTTGTCTATTTGCTTGTTTATTTTTGACTTTTTGTTAAATTTGTGTGGAGCTTTTCTCCCCGGGCCTCTACTGAAAATAGAAATGTATCCAGCTAGACTAGCCCGGTCAACAAATGTAAAATAAAATAAATAAATATATATATATATATATATATATATATATATATATATATATATATATATATATATATAGTTCCCCTTCACAAAGTCGAACGTTCAGAAACTCAAAATGTATATGGTCGATGCCATATGCTCGAATTTCTGAAGCTCAACTTCGTGAAACAGAACTAAAAAAAAAAGTACCACAAAAAAGCTCCCCTGCATCCCCCACACTCCCGCTACTTATTTATTCCAACTCTGCGATCACACTACAGTGCAGAAAGGGAAATCTCCTGTTCTGCCCTGTATGCCGTTCCCCATTCACACAGTCGAGCTTCTACAATTTTGAGCATATGGTCTCGATCATATGCATTTCGGGATTGTGACCGTTCGACTTTGTGAAGGGAAACCATATATATATATATATATATATATATATATATATATATATATATATATATATATAGCACAGTCAACACTGTCACAAATGTCACCCATGCCATTAATGTTGTCAAACAGCTATGTCTGCACTGTGTTCATCACCAGAACAGGCATCACACACACATCTGGTGTAACACATTAATGGGGTTTCTGCACCATCAGACAGTAATGTTTACACCACAAAAAGAATATCTAGGTATGGCCAATAAGATGAGTGACAGCTCACTGTGACAAAGGTGGTACATTTCAGTTACACATCACTGGAAGATGTGTAAGGAGGTACATGAAGAAGGGTGAATTGTACTCAATTACTGGTGTGATGAAGGCTGTGAACTATGGAGGTATTATGGCCTGTGATGTAGAAGTCCTTCACATACTCAGTAGTTGTGTCACATACAAGGGAGTAGTCAGCACTGTGGTCACATGCTGGTGTACATCCCACATACTATCTACCCCAGGACATAGGACACATACCTACTGGTCTGATTATAAGGTGTGATGTCTATATTATACTTGGGTTGTGTGTTTGTTTTCCTGATGTAACAACTCCCCCCATCTTTTTTTTGTCATTGCAGGTATTGTCATGGCTGTGGCAACAATCTTTGGTGTGTGTTGATACTGCCTGTATTATACCAATATCACAGTTGGAGTCAATGGTTGTCCATAATCTGCAGTCTTTCAGACAAGTGTTTGAACACAGGATGTGTATGTCATTTATGATGTCTGTAACTAATATAATGAGCAGGAAAGGGCCTAGCAGACAGCCCTGACCTAATCTGACCTGATCACTGGTCCAGAGACATAGTTCACTTCACATGTTTCAACATACTTTCATGCCATGTATGTGATACAGTGATCTCTCCACTTAGTGATATAGGTTTTTATGACCACATCTGACAGTGTTGAGTGAATATCTCAATGAGGATTTGTGTCAAATGCCTTGGGCTTGTCAAGTTCTGCAGGATGATAGTGTAGGCATAATACATGCCCTCGATGACCTCTTTGAGGACATCTATCAGATTTAACAGAAATGATGCCGCATTAACAACTCACACAGGTCTGTTGCATATAGCTGGGATATTACTAGTGTCCATTTAGTTTCGGATATTGGCAAAGGCTCTTGCTACCCCCATAGTGCCTTTTTTAGGCAAGGCTCAAAAGACAAACCCACCTCCATAGGTATCACAAGGGATAAGAAACTAAGAGTAATGCTACTCAACGCCAGAAGTCTAAACCTCAAGATGCACACACTCGAAACTCTCCTTAGCATGGAGAACATCGATATCTGTGCAGTAACAGAAACCTGGTTCAAGGCTCCCGAGAGCACCCCAGCACTACCAGGTTATACCTCATACCATGCTTTTCGGCCCCAAAACTTGGACCGAACCACAAAAGGAGGGGGAGTATCAATATTCGTCAAAGATACCCACACCTCCAGGTTGGTGGCACAGCACGAAGTATCAGAGACTATCCATGTGCAACTAACAGTGGGTAAAACATTGCCTTCCAGTTTATAGCCTTTCTGAGAATACTGGAAAATATGAAGGTCTCTCCAAACACCATTATATTGGGCGACTTCAACTACCCAAACATAGACTGGGAGCATTACTCTAGCTCCAACACCCTAGCCCAAAGGTTCCTAGAATTTATAAACTCAAATGCTATGGAACAACTTGTTACCACTCCCACAAGAGGGGAAAACATACTGGACCTGATCATCACCAACATGGGGACACTATGCTCCAGACCAGAAGTGTATCCCTCAGTGGTAAGATCAGACCATAAACTAATCTCACTGGATATTCACATCCCGACCCCACCCCCTGCCCAGAAAACGACAGTGAAAAACTTCTCTAAAGCAAATTTCACACGCCTCAAAACCGAGGCGGAATCCTTCAAAGCCCCTGGGCCTGTGGAAAATACGGCCCAGACCACAGAATCCTTTATAAACGCATTCTATGAACACCTTCAGGAATGCATGGATCATGCAATCCCAAATAAAACCAAGACCCAATCCTCCAAAGGCAGACGTCCTGTCTGGTGGATCCCAGCCATAAACAAACTATACAATAGAAGGAGGAAGCTACTACATGATAGAGCAAAATCCCAAAAAGGGAAGGCATCTCTGATCAGTATTAGCAAAAAACTACGGGCACTCATAAAATCGTCTAAGGCCAGCTTCGAGAGAAAAATTACACAGGACACTAAGGATAATCACAAGGCTTTCTTTAGTTATGTTAGGAACCTGGGTGGGAATTCCCAGATATGCTCAGAATTAGTCCAAAATGACAAGAAATACACCGAGCCCACAGACATTGCCAACATCCTAGCTGACAGGTTCAGTGCAAACTCCCCCCCCCTCTCCCCACCAAAAGGGCAAATATCTATCCCAGCAGTGTGCTGCCCCCCTGACATCTCAGATGCTCAGGTAAGAGTCGCCCTCTCCAAAGCAAAAAAACACAGCATCAATGGGACCAGATGGTGTCCCGGGCTGCGTCCTACATGAACTCCAAGAAGAGCTAAACCCAAACATAAAACTACTGTTCAATCTTAGCCTTATTACAGGATATGTACCCAAAGAGTGGCGTACAGCAACAGTGGTCCCTCTCCACAAAGGTGGTGCCTCAACAGATCCTGGAAACTATCGCCCCATAAGCCTGACTAGTTTGGTCTGCAAAGCTATGGAAAGGATCATCATGGACCTCATAAATAAAGATATTGGGGACCTACAGATACTGGTCAATTTCTTTGAAACAGTCACCAAGGCCATTGACGAGGGGAAGGTGGTCCACACAGCCTACCTGGACCTCGCAAAAGCCTTCGATGCAATACCCCACTCAGGCATTATAGATAAGCTCACCAGCTTAAATATAAACCCCTATGTCACTAGATGGGTTGCAAACTGGCTCAAGGACAGAACCCACATGGTTAGAATTGCTGGAGCCATGTCAGACTCCAAACCAGTTACAAGTGGCATCCCACAAGGCTCAGTCCTGGGACCTCTCTTGTTCGGTATATATTTCTCGGCGGTACAGGCCAACACGGAAGGACTGTGGCTGACCAAGTTCGCAAATGACTGCAAACTGGGTGCCATAATCAACTCTCCAACCGACACAAGCATCCTCCAAAAGAGCCTCATAGAAACAGACAACTGGTGCCAGAGCCATGGCCTTAAGCTAAACGCCAAAAAGTATATAGTCATCCCCTTTGGCAAAAACAAAGTGCCCACAAATTACCACATAGGTGGTAATCCATTAAGTACAGAAGAAGGACAGAGGCACAACAAACTAATGGGCACAGTATTTTTTAACATAAGGGGTGGCGTAAGCCACAAAACTTTGGGCTAGGCTTATAAATGCCTTAGGGCAGATAGCCTAGTATAAACCTATGAACCTATGAACCTAAGTCATTAGGGACCTGGGGACCCAAGTTGATAGCAATCTCTCATTTGACAACCACGTGGCCAAAGTGGTTAGAAAAACATTTTATATATCCCACCTAATCATGAAGGAATTCACATCTAGATCAGGGGAGGTCATCGTGCCTCTTTACTCATCCCTCATCAGGCCCATAATTGAGTACAATGCCCCTTTTGGGATGTACCTTACCAGACACCTGCAGCAACTGGAAAGACCCCAAAAGTACCTCACCAAGAGGATCAAAAGGCTCAAACAGATGCCATATGCTGCCCGGTTAAAGAAACTCCAGCTCTACTCAGTGGCATACCGCCTGCTCAGAGGCGATCTGTGCCTGATGTATAAAGCCATGTCCAACCCGGAATTAATGGACACGCTGCACCTCAGAAAATTCAAATCCCATTGAGCTACGCGCTCGAGAGACTTGAACCTCAGCACTGAAATAAATAGGACATGCTGGAGGGACAGATTCATAACCCAGAGGCTCCCTTCACTCTGGAATAAAATCCCAGTCCAGGTTAGGCAGAGTCCCACATTGACTCTCTTCAAGAGGAATCTTGATGAGTGGATGGGAGATCATAGATTTACCCCGGCTATCACTTCTGTGTCACTGTTAGACAGAGGCACAGTATACTAACCTCAAAAAAAGGCATAGCAAAATTAATTTAAAATGGGTGGCGAAAGCCAAACACACTCTGGCTAGGCTTATAAATGCCCTAGGGCAGATAGCCTAGTATGAACCTATGAACCTATGAACCTATAAAGGTCCATGATGACATATTGATCTATCTCACAGATGAGGAGAGTAAGGATGTGTGTATACAAGCATATATTGGGTGCTTGCTCCCCAGCTGACATAGATGCATTTTGTTGTACACCTTTCTACAGGAACATAGTCTGTGTGGAAGGTGTGCTGAAGTGTGTATTCCACCATGTCAGGAAGGTGTATGTGCTGAGTCATGTGATAGATGATCTGTGATGTTGTCACAGCCCATTGATTCTGTGTGATAGACCTGGATGAAGGTAAGAGAGTGCATACTGGCTATCCTGATTTGACCTAGGGTTTGGACACAATCTTCCATGCAGGGATCATTGAGAAACTCACCACTGACAGAACACATAATGTGAAAGTTGATGAATCACCCTATGCCAGTAGAGCTGTCGCTACTGGCATACCCAGGGATCTGTGCTTAGCCTTTTACTGCTTGGACTCTATTTCTCAACAGTTCAGGTTAAAGTATATGGCTTTTGTCTTAGCACTTTTGCTGACTCTTGCATACTGGGTGCAATCACTGAGTCCTCCACCTATGATGATAACATACTACCAGGGGCAGCTCGTGCTATTGGCAGCCCCCCAGCTATAAAACAAAAAGAAATAAAAAATAAAATAAAAACAAATGCAAGTCGCGGAACATCACGCATGCACACTAACAGCATTTCCGGACTGCTGGTGAACCAGTCTGGAGCATGCACACAGAATCCAGACTATCTCATCAGCAGTCCGGATTAGAAAGACAGCATCGAGCAGCAATATCCCAGAAGTCTATACAGTTACAACTGCATAGACTGGAAAGGGATCAGACTGCAATGTCCACAGGCTGGGTAGCACCCAGCTTGCTCTGCTCTCGTGGGAAGGACTTGCTCTCTCGTGGGAAGGACTTGCTCTCTCAGCACAAATGTTATGGACATTTGGAACTGCAGGAAGGCTTGTCTGTCTCACAGACTTTAAGGTATGGAACTGTATTTGGGCTGAGTGTGTGTGTGTGTGTGTGTGTGTGTGTGTGTGTGTTTGTGTGTGTGTGTTGCTATATAGTGGTGGGTACAGAATACCACAGGCTTGAACCTTGTACCTTGGGCCCAGGTGGCAAGACCCTGAATTCCCTACCCACCACCATTTGTAAAAAAAATTTGCATATTTTTGCCTCATATTTGTTCTATTCTGTTCCTCATAAAATCTGTGGTTTCTGTATTTTTGTGCCTTTACACAGTCAGTAGTGCAGGTGCAGTGGTAGCCTTGTTGCCTGACAGCTACAAGTTTTCTGGTTTGATTCTTGGCTGGGGTGCCTTCTGTGTGGAGTATGCATGCCCTCCTTGTGTTTGTGTGCGTTTTCTCTGGGTGCTCTGGTGTCCTCCCATTTTACTAAGACATGTGTCTGGAGTGTTTCTCCATGGGCCTCTGCTGAAAATTGGCCTTTGTTCCAAGTCAGACTTTCCTGGTTAACAAATGTTAAATAAATAAAAAATGACAAGCATCTGAATTTCAGATTTCATATTCTACAGAAAGTACATGGTAACACAAAACCCTATATTCTAGCAATTTTCTAAGTTTATAAGATGGATATTTGAAATTTGTCCCTGCTTTTGGGACTGTATTTCCCCATTATTGGCTGCATCCAGGTTTTTTGTACTAAGGTTGAGAGCTATGGTAAGAACTTAATTCACTGAATGTGTTTGGGGGCTGTATTCCCCCATTATTGGCTTTGTTCAGGCGTTTTGTGCTAAGAGGTTGACAGCTATTGTGAGAACTGAATTCACAAAATGGTAGCCATTTAAGTTTCAGTCTTCCTCTCTTTCATAAAACAGCTGATTTGGCATAGTGGTATGTTGCTCTGACTGTTTTTCACAGGGTCCTGGGTTCACGCCTTGGCAGTAAAATGTATGGGGATAACACAGCATTTTATTCTAGCAGCTTTCCAGCATTATACAAAGAATGTTTAAAATGTGTCCCTGGTTTTTGGACTTTTGCCCCCCCCCCCAACCAATACATTTTGGCTTTTTCCTGATTTCTTGTACTGCAAAGTGCAGAGATACAGCTGAGTGTTGAGTAGATTTTACAATGAGCTGAGAGCTGTAGGGGAGCAAAAGTTTAGTGCTGCTTATGCTGAGTTGGCTTTCATTGTTAATAGCACAACAGGTAGTGTACTTGCCTTTGATGCAGAAGGCTGTGGGTTCTACTCCCACAGTAGATAGATGCATTGCTGATACTGTACTGTGTTGCAAAGGGGGTGGATGCTGCAGTCCTTTTGGCGAAGATGCCTAGTAACTTTGAACCTGTTATCAGTTTGCCATCCATCTCCTATTGCAATATTACTAGCTTATCATTTTTTTAGTGTAACATAGGCAATTTATTCCTCAAGGGCAACAGGCACTTTATTTGTAGATGAAACAATGAAATATAAAGTTATTTGCTAGCAGAAACCTCTTCATTAGTTGCAGATCTCTTTAATGTGGAATTATTAGGTGACTTACTTCTTCAGAGATTGTGCATATTTACAGATACTGGTGGACTGTAGAAGTTTGAGTAGACTTTTATGATGGAAATGTTCTGAATTGGGCAGTTTTGTCATTACTGGTGCATGCATTGTGTTTCATTGCTTACTGGAAAAATGTTCAAAACAATAAATTTAAAATGCCCTCTAAAACTGTACTGTATTGTACAAGGAATATAATTTAATACAATCAGGAAGGTGGATCAAACAGCATGTGTATGTTTCATGTGCAAAGGGCCTGTGATTTGAAAACAGCCCAAAGTTAATCTTTATCTCCCACTGGCAAAATGTATTTTCTTTGAATGTGGGTTTCAATGCTGTTTCAATGATTGTGAGTTTCAAGGGCAGAGAAGTTTTAATGCTAAGTCTGTTTTCATTGTATGACTGCATTGCTTTGTTTAAAGGATATCTATTAGTGTTTGTACTGTAAAATGCAAAATAAAACTTTCAAATGAAGTCCAAATCATCGCAGAAGTAAAGCAGTATGCACATTAGTGTTTATGGTAAATGGGTTGAAATAGCCAAGTAATGGTAAATTGGAATGTCTGTGGGGGGGGGGGGTTCCATTCGACCATGATTTTGTGAGGTGGGAAGGGCAGCAAACTCAAAGACAACACCGGCTGAACTATACCTCTCAACTGTCCAGATGTTTGCAGAATGAATAGATTTTTGCTTCTTATTTTTGGTTTGTTACTCATAAAATTTGTGGTTTTCTGACAAATAATTTAGGAATCAAGTCACTAAATAATGACAGATACTAAGTTTCAGACTTCATAACCTTCAGAAAAATGTATGCTAAAGCAAGACCTGTTATTCTATCAACTGTCTCAGTTTATACTGGAGCAATTTTTAGTACTGTTTATATGATCCCCAATATATTTGGCCTTGTCCAGATTTCCTGCATTAACAGGTTGAGAGATACATCCAAATAAATTGCTTTATAGAATTAAGCATATCCAAGCCTCTCAACAATCTCAGATTTTGGCTCAAAATGTTGCTCTTCCCCTAATAATCCCTCCTCAAAATGGCAATTTTGGAAGAAAACGTGTAGAGTTTACAATTAATAAATAACTGTAATAATCAGAGTTATAGATTACTTTTATTTCAGAAATGCATGTAGATTCTTTTATTTTGTCAGCTGCTCAAGTTAGCAGTACTAATATTAAAAAAGTGTCCCTTCGTTGATAGGTTCCCAGTTGTATTCTGTGGCTATTTTAGATTTTTGCATCACATTTTTGGTCCGTTTTTCATGAAATTGTGTTTTTTTGGCAAATTAGTGGCAAATCATGAAAGACTGAAGTTAGAAAATAATGACATACATTTGAGTTTCAGATTTCACACCCTTCAGAAAATTTATACGAATGCAAGACTTACTATTGTATTATCTTTCTAAGTTTATAAAACCAGTATTTAAAAATTGTCCTTTTTGGGGGCCTTTGTCCCACTTCTATGTATGGCTTTGTCCAGATTTCATGCTCTGAGGTCGAGAGGTATGACAAATGTGTCAGGGCCATCACAATCAGCCAGAGACATTTCAAATTGTGACATACTTGTTGCCCCCCACTCCCCCATGTAGTGACTCTGGATGTGTCCAAGCAAGGCAAGGAGCAGTTATGCAGTGTAAATGTGCAGATTATCCCACCATCCAAGGTAGACACAAGTACTACAGTGGCTTTTTATTTGTCCTTGGTTTTTCAGAATGTTTTGGTTTCTGTCATATTTTTATACTATTGATTTATGTTTATTATTATTCAGAAAGTGCCTGTTGCTCTGTGTTTAAGTAGCAATTATTTAATGATCATCAGGTAAGCTTGTCTGAGATTGTAAGATGCAAGTAAGCTGTAATAAGCATACTGTTAAAGAACTGCCAACATTGAAAGCCTTTCTGTTGTTGCCATGCAGCGAAAACTTACATAACTAGATAATGTATAAGCCTTGGGTATTGAAATGCATATGACAGTATTTGTAATAAAGGACAGGATTACATTATTTTAAGAAGCTCATTACATTTGTTGGAGACTTGCAGTCATCTTTGCAGGCTTTACCTGTAAATTAAACAGAATGCCAATCTATCATGTGTGGTCCATAAGCCTGTGCAGTAATCCTTTAAGCAATGTATGTTGAGTTTGTTTCTTGTTTGCTTTTCATTTTTTACTTTGATTATGTTTTCCCCATGAAACAAGTAGATAGTTGTTGTCAGGTAGCAAGTCTTTTTTGGATAAGAAACATTTTTACAAGTGGGGGTATCACAGAGATTGCTACTTTCAGCATGTTACTTGGTATTTTAATAAAGCTGAATATAAATTATAATTAGAACTGCAGTGCAATGAGAAGTGGTTTGAGTTGAGTGCTGCTTGTTTTTCTTATACTTGACTTTGACTGGCATTTCAGTAATGTATTTAAAATGGAATTTTTTTTTCATGCCTCACAACCTTTTTGTTTCCATCTAGATATTAAGTAAGCTGTCATGCAGACAATGCATTAAAATATTTTTTTCTTCTACACTTTATTTTTTCTTGATTAGACTGTCATAATGATGGTTTGGCACCCAGGGCAGTGTATTTAATTAAAGTTACAGTTTTTGTGGTTTTGAGCATAGCTCCTCCCCTTTCTAGTTGGCCACATCCCTTCCCATTGACCCCACCCATTGAGCTGTCTCCTGCAGCCCGCCTTTGATTTGAAGTCACCAGCCACCACTGCATACTGCAGAAGGGGCTAATACAGACAAGTGACTTTGACAAAGGCACAAGGTCTACAAATAAATGCAAAAATGTGTCATTATTTTTTCTCTCTGTAATGTAGAATTCCCTGCTAATTACAGCATTGAGAACAGTCCCGTTATGGGAACACATGTAAATAGCAATCTGAACTTCAACAATCAAGTGTCTACATTGTTATTGAAAGCCTGTGCTGTGCACATCATGAGTCACACCATTGTATTCATCAGAACACTAATAGAGTATAATGTTATCTTGGTTTACCTTTGAATGTTCGACAGCAACATCTTCGAAACTGTTGCCACAAACTGCAAACAGTGAAATTCCGAAACCACAAAAACCGAAGTGCGAATTCCAAAATCTCACCCCCTTTTTGATCAATGGTAGCACTTTTTTCGGCAGTGGAGCGATCAGAAATGTCAAAAGTCAATATTTATTAGACATTTCAGGAAGTTGGCAC
Organism: Protopterus annectens; assembly: GCF_019279795.1. Classification (NCBI taxonomy): domain Eukaryota; kingdom Metazoa; phylum Chordata; order Ceratodontiformes; family Protopteridae; genus Protopterus; species Protopterus annectens. The sequence continues at coordinate 283,003,895 of NC_056734.1, read as the reverse complement.
TTTCACACATTCATATACCTCACTAGACACATGCAGCAGCTGGAGAGACCACTAGTGTTTCTCACCAAAAACACAGGGTCATATGTGGATAAACTGAAAGCCATGTCATTTTAATCTGGATCGTACAGGATGAGGTGTCCTCTGCCTGGCCTTGAAGCCAGTTTCTGACCCTGCCATAGTGGGAATAGTGCACATTTACAAATCAGATTTAGCTGATGAGATCAGTAGTACCTGAGGATGAGAATATGGTAATAACAGTGTCCCACATTCTGGTGTAAAAGGTTTTCTGTAATGTCAAGCAAGAACACAAAAACACACAGACACACCCAGTTGACTGCAGTGAGAATAGAGCCCTTACCTATCTAAATACACAGACTACAGAACTCAGTACTTTACTCAAGCACTACAGTATAAGTCTAACTTTTATAAGATTGCAGGTCAACTTATAGTGGACGACATCAGCAGGGCATGTTGGAGACAAGATGCGAGGCTTGCATGAAATGGATGTGTAGGCATTTTCAAGTATCAAAACACTGCCAATCCATGGGATTGGAACTGTAAATGTAGGATACACATTTTTGTTCTTTGGGCTAGACACACACACACACACACACACACACACACACACACACACACACACACACACACACACACACACACACACACACTTTGCAGTGAGAACAGAACATATACCTATCAAAGTACACAGACTACAAAACACAGTATTTTATGCAAATGCTATGGCATAGGTTCATAGCTTCATTGGCCCATAGGAGGTTACTAACCTAACGGCCCTAGGGCATTTACAAGCATAGCCATTTAAAAACACAATTACACTTATTAAGCATAGTTAGATGGTCATTGTTAGCAGAGTAATTTTATGATCAACACTGACTGGCCCTGTCCATGATGGATATATGTGCCACCCCAAGGTGAATTTACAATCACTCATCCAGTTGTCAATGTTACACTTGAATAAGGTCATTGATGGACACTGCTTCACATGCAGTGGGAGCCTATTACAGAGGACTGGCAATCACTGGGAGATATATCTGTCTCCCCAGCATGTTCTGTTTATGTCAAAGCTAGGTTCAGATCTCTGGAGCAAGTTATTCTTGTCCCATTTGATTTGCAGATGTCCAGCATTTCCAGTAGGGTCTGAGTCTGCTCTGTAGGCCAGGCATAGGTCACATCTCAGCAGCCTGCATGATACTGACTACAGTGATAGGTCTTTCAGACTTTCCATGTTTTCATGTTTTGGAGGCACTAGATTCTCTCAGCCACAAACCTCTGTGTTTTCTCCAGTTGCTGCAGGTGTCTGGTGAGGTACAGACATAAGGGAGCATTATACTCAATTAATGGTATGATAAGAGTAGAGTACAGCAGAGCCCTGGTCTTGGATGTGATGGCTTTATTTATGAGGTGCATAATGTAGAATGTGTGTCTCACTACTATGGACACAATGATTGAAGTATAGATTGCTATAAACATGTGTTTCCAAGTCTTGCAACACTGTGTTTGAGCTTAGAGGGTGCTATGTATATCATAATTACCAGGGGTACTTCATTGTGAAAGGGAACAATGATGCATTTTTTTCTTTAAGGTTCAGTCTGTGAGTTAGGACCAATCATTTGTCTGTGTTAGCTTATTCTGTAATATGTTGACATAGTTGGGGGACTCTATATGACTGTGTTCAGTTGGCAGTCATCTGTAAACCTGGTAAACCACAAGCCATCTGCCTAGTGGTGGAGGTGCAGCCCCCAACTTTGACAGTGTGCGTTCTGTCAGTGAGCCAGTTGGCCATCCACCTAGAAATGTATGGGTTAATCCCCAGATGGGAGAGTTTCTCTATGATACCTGAATTGTGGATACTGTCAAAGACCTTGAATAAATCAATATAACAGAGCAGTATATCCTGTTATCCCTCATCCAAGTCCTTGGGATCATTATCAAAGAAGTCTACTAGGTTTAATAAGCAAGCTCTAACCTTGACAAAAACAAAATGGATTGGGTCAAGTGCGTTGAAGGTTTCCTATGCCCCTGTGGATAACGTCCAGGATGATACCTTCCATAGCCATGCAGATAAGGCTGTTTAGGCTTATGGGTCAATAGTTATAGTTTTGCATGTTAACAGATTGATGTGCACTGCATATCACGTATTTGATATTAATTTCTCTAGTGTAAGTGATTAGGTGATATATGTGTGAAAAAAGTACTGAGATACCAGGGTTGCAGTGCCTGGGAGGAGGCAACACATGGCTGTTTTGTAAATATGTTACGTATTGCTAGAAAAGGTCTTCAGTTTATGTTTCGCATGTAACTTAATGCCATAGACAGGAAATGGACAGTAAACAGCAGTAATACATAATAATATTTAATTTTCCATAGAGCGGCAAGCAGCTGGTGTAAATGCACTGACACATTTCTTTTGAAGCCCAGATGATACTGGGTTCAAATCCAGGTGTATGTAAGACTTTTAAATACTTTTAAATGATCAGTAATAATGCAATGATATTAATTCTTTATAGTACATGTGTTGCTGTGTGTTATACGAATGCAAGACTTACTATTGTATTATCTTTCTAAGTTTATAAAACCAGTATTTAAAAATTGTCCTTTTTGGGGGCCTTTGTCCCACTTCTATGTATGGCTTTGTCCAGATTTCATGCTCTGAGGTCGAGAGGTATGACAAATGTGTCAGGGCCATCACAATCAGCCAGAGACATTTCAAATTGTGACATACTTGTTGCCCCCCACTCCCCCATGTAGTGACTCTGGATGTGTCCAAGCAAGGCAAGGAGCAGTTATGCAGTGTAAATGTGCAGATTATCCCACCATCCAAGGTAGACACAAGTACTACAGTGGCTTTTTATTTGTCCTTGGTTTTTCAGAATGTTTTGGTTTCTGTCATATTTTTATACTATTGATTTATGTTTATTATTATTCAGAAAGTGCCTGTTGCTCTGTGTTTAAGTAGCAATTATTTAATGATCATCAGGTAAGCTTGTCTGAGATTGTAAGATGCAAGTAAGCTGTAATAAGCATACTGTTAAAGAACTGCCAACATTGAAAGCCTTTCTGTTGTTGCCATGCAGCGAAAACTTACATAACTAGATAATGTATAAGCCTTGGGTATTGAAATGCATATGACAGTATTTGTAATAAAGGACAGGATTACATTATTTTAAGAAGCTCATTACATTTGTTGGAGACTTGCAGTCATCTTTGCAGGCTTTACCTGTAAATTAAACAGAATGCCAATCTATCATGTGTGGTCCATAAGCCTGTGCAGTAATCCTTTAAGCAATGTATGTTGAGTTTGTTTCTTGTTTGCTTTTCATTTTTTACTTTGATTATGTTTTCCCCATGAAACAAGTAGATAGTTGTTGTCAGGTAGCAAGTCTTTTTTGGATAAGAAACATTTTTACAAGTGGGGGTATCACAGAGATTGCTACTTTCAGCATGTTACTTGGTATTTTAATAAAGCTGAATATAAATTATAATTAGAACTGCAGTGCAATGAGAAGTGGTTTGAGTTGAGTGCTGCTTGTTTTTCTTATACTTGACTTTGACTGGCATTTCAGTAATGTATTTAAAATGGAATTTTTTTTTCATGCCTCACAACCTTTTTGTTTCCATCTAGATATTAAGTAAGCTGTCATGCAGACAATGCATTAAAATATTTTTTTCTTCTACACTTTATTTTTTCTTGATTAGACTGTCATAATGATGGTTTGGCACCCAGGGCAGTGTATTTAATTAAAGTTACAGTTTTTGTGGTTTTGAGCATAGCTCCTCCCTTTCTAGTTGGCCACATCCCTTCCCATTGACCCCACCCATTGAGCTGTCTCCTGCAGCCCGCCTTTGATTTGAAGTCACCAGCCACCACTGCATACTGCAGAAGGGGCTAATACAGACAAGTGACTTTGACAAAGGCACAAGGTCTACAAATAAATGCAAAAATGTGTCATTATTTTTCTCTCTGTAATGTAGAATTCCTGCTAATTACAGCATTGAGAACAGTCCCGTTATGGGAACACATGTAAATAGCAATCTGAACTTCAACAATCAAGTGTCTACATTGTTATTGAAAGCCTGTGCTGTGCACATCATGAGTCACACCATTGTATTCATCAGAACACTAATAGAGTATAATGTTATCTTGGTTTACCTTTGAATGTTCGACAGCAACATCTTCGAAACTGTTGCCACAAACTGCAAACAGTGAAATTCCGAAACCACAAAAACCGAAGTGCGAATTCCAAAATCTCACCCCCTTTTTGATCAATGGTAGCACTTTTTTCGGCAGTGGAGCGATCAGAAATGTCAAAAGTCAATATTTATTAGACATTTCAGGAAGTTGGCACTTTCACACATTCATATACCTCACTAGACACATGCAGCAGCTGGAGAGACCACTAGTGTTTCTCACCAAAAACACAGGGTCATATGTGGATAAACTGAAAGCCATGTCATTTTAATCTGGATCGTACAGGATGAGGTGTCCTCTGCCTGGCCTTGAAGCCAGTTTCTGACCCTGCCATAGTGGGAATAGTGCACATTTACAAATCAGATTTAGCTGATGAGATCAGTAGTACCTGAGGATGAGAATATGGTAATAACAGTGTCCCACATTCTGGTGTAAAAGGTTTTCTGTAATGTCAAGCAAGAACACAAAAACACACAGACACACCCAGTTGACTGCAGTGAGAATAGAGCCCTTACCTATCTAAATACACAGACTACAGAACTCAGTACTTTACTCAAGCACTACAGTATAAGTCTAACTTTTATAAGATTGCAGGTCAACTTATAGTGGACGACATCAGCAGGGCATGTTGGAGACAAGATGCGAGGCTTGCATGAAATGGATGTGTAGGCATTTTCAAGTATCAAAACACTGCCAATCCATGGGATTGGAACTGTAAATGTAGGATACACATTTTTGTTCTTTGGGCTAGACACACACACACACACACACACACACACACACACACACACACACACACACACACACACACACTTTGCAGTGAGAACAGAACATATACCTATCAAAGTACACAGACTACAAAACACAGTATTTTATGCAAATGCTATGGCATAGGTTCATAGCTTCATTGGCCCATAGGAGGTTACTAACCTAACGGCCCTAGGGCATTTACAAGCATAGCCATTTAAAAACACAATTACACTTATTAAGCATAGTTAGATGGTCATTGTTAGCAGAGTAATTTTATGATCAACACTGACTGGCCCTGTCCATGATGGATATATGTGCCACCCCAAGGTGAATTTACAATCACTCATCCAGTTGTCAATGTTACACTTGAATAAGGTCATTGATGGACACTGCTTCACATGCAGTGGGAGCCTATTACAGAGGACTGGCAATCACTGGGAGATATATCTGTCTCCCCAGCATGTTCTGTTTATGTCAAAGCTAGGTTCAGATCTCTGGAGCAAGTTATTCTTGTCCCATTTGATTTGCAGATGTCCAGCATTTCCAGTAGGGTCTGAGTCTGCTCTGTAGGCCAGGCATAGGTCACATCTCAGCAGCCTGCATGATACTGACTACAGTGATAGGTCTTTCAGACTTTCCATGTTTTCATGTTTTGGAGGCACTAGATTTTCTCAGCCACAAACCTCTGTGTTTTCTCCAGTTGCTGCAGGTGTCTGGTGAGGTACAGACATAAGGGAGCATTATACTCAATTAATGGTATGATAAGAGTAGAGTACAGCAGAGCCCTGGTCTTGGATGTGATGGCTTTATTTATGAGGTGCATAATGTAGAATGTGTGTCTCACTACTATGGACACAATGATTGAAGTATAGATTGCTATAAACATGTGTTTCCAAGTCTTGCAACACTGTGTTTGAGCTTAGAGGGGTGCTATGTATATCATAATTACCAGGGGTACTTCATTGTGAAAGGGAACAATGATGCATTTTTTTCTTTAAGGTTCAGTCTGTGAGTTAGGACCAATCATTTGTCTGTGTTAGCTTATTCTGTAATATGTTGACATAGTTGGGGGACTCTATATGACTGTGTTCAGTTGGCAGTCATCTGTAAACCTGGTAAACCACAAGCCATCTGCCTAGTGGTGGAGGTGCAGCCCCCAACTTTGACAGTGTGCGTTCTGTCAGTGAGCCGGTTGGCCATCCATCTAGAAATGTATGGGTTAATCCCCAGATGGGAGAGTTTCTCTATGATACCTGAATTGTGGATACTGTCAAAGACCTTGAATAAATCAATATAACAGAGCAGTATATCCTGTTATCCCTCATCCCAGTCCTTGGGATCATTATCAAAGAAGTCTACTAGGTTTAATAAGCAAGCTCTAACCTTGACAAAAACAAAATGGATTGGGTCAAGTGCGTTGAAGGTTTCCTATGCCCCTGTGGATAACGTCCAGGATGATACCTTCCATAGCCATGCAGATAAGGCTGTTTAGGCTTATGGGTCAATAGTTATAGTTTTGCATGTTAACAGATTGATGTGCACTGCATATCACGTATTTGATATTAATTTCTCTAGTGTAAGTGATTAGGTGATATATGTGTGAAAAAAGTACTGAGATACCAGGGTTGCAGTGCCTGGGAGGAGGCAACACATGGCTGTTTTGTAAATATGTTACATATTGCTAGAAAAGGTCTTCAGTTTATGTTTCGCATGTAACTTAATGCCATAGACAGGAAATGGACAGTAAACAGCAGTAATACATAATAATATTTAATTTTCCATAGAGCGGCAAGCAGCTGGTGTAAATGCACTGACACATTTCTTTTGAAGCCCAGATGATACTGGGTTCAAATCCAGGTGTATGTAAGACTTTTAAATACTTTTAAATGATCAGTAATAATGCAATGATATTAATTCTTTATAGTACATGTGTTGCTGTGTGTTGGCATAGCGCAACAGAGTTAAGTGAGATTGCACAGAGATAACCACAGCATTGTATCACCACTCAATGCCGCTTGGCATTGCTACATGATGCAAAACTCCACATAAACCTAGAGGCCAAAAAGTGAAGGGATCCATTGCTTTTTCTACTACATATGTGTGCTGTGTGTGATTCTATTTTTGACCAGATTATAGGTGTTAAATGGGGTAGATAGGAAAGGATAGCAAGCAGGGGGGGGGGGACAAAGGGAAAGCAATATAGGAATTTGCAGGAGGGATGTAGGAAAGAACCATAACTGTCCATTTATTCACAGTAAAATCTGATCATATGTGCAGAATATTTGAATTTGAACTGTCACCTCCAGAGAGAGGGATGATAACATAATCATGTTGTATATCCAATTGGATAGAATCAAGTGTTTCAAGAAAGCATATCTGTGAAATGGACAACTACATATGGGACAATTATGTTTTTGTATGACAGGTTCACATTTTTTAATTTGGTAAGACAGGACTGCTGGGTGAGGGATGCAGGTATGCCTGGGTCAGGTAAGTTGGGTAGGTGAGGACGCAAATGCAAACAAACAAAACAAACATGAAAAGAGACAGGGACAGTGATGGACACAAAAGGATGAAGGACAGCATGAGGTAAGGGAGAAGACAATGCAGGCTCATGGACATCAAGCTTGGAGACAGTGAGAATCAAGTCCTCACCCACTGGGCTGACATCATTGTCCCCTTACTCCACTGCCAGCTGGAGAGCTTGATATCTTCTCCTCCTATGGACCATGAGGAAGAGCAGCCTCTCCGTCCAGCATCAACATACACCAGTGGTGTGGTGCATGACCCTATGAACCATACCTGGCATCTCCCTGCAGGCGATGAAATCACCACCTCTGTCACTGCTCCAAGAGGGTGCCACTGCACCAGCTTTTGGGGAAGTACTACCTGAGGACACAGGTAGTGCAGGGGCAGCAGAGGCAATGCTTTCAAGTTGGCTCCCAGATGTGCTGGGCATCAATGCTGGAGCCAGTGGAGTGGGGGCAGGCTGATCCACTGTGGCTTGCCTACTTTGCTGTGCTGTGTAGCATCTAGTGATGTGGTACACATGGATGACATGGAAACATTCTGATGACACATAATAGAAAATAAAAAAGAGAGATAAGGGTTGGTTTGAGAGAAAAAAAAGCTACAATAACACTTCTCTTCTGCTGCATACATGCCACTTGCTTCCTCAACCTCTTCAGTTGAGCAACATGTGCATGACAATTGAACTCAAGTTCACTGGGAGCTGGGGAAAGAACAGAGAAGAACAGAAGAGCATTATGCATACCATTATTGCCAATATTTAGCTTTCTAAGTCTTACAAGTTCATAGGTTCATAGGTGTTTACTAGGCTAATGAGCACAAGGGCCTTTTTAAGCCTAGCCATGCATCCCAAATCTCTGGCAAGTTCTGATACCCTTGATAAGTGTAAGCATGGGCCTGGGAGATGAACCATTTACAGGTTACCTGTTTGCATCAGAGACATAGGTGCCAAACCAGGGCACTCTGTTGTCATAGTTACATAGCTGTGGCATGTCTGCAGTCTCAAACTCATGCAACCAGTGGTTGAGAGTATCCTTTTTCTCCTACATAGGTCATTGAAATGATGCCTACATTTCTCTCCAGTGCATGGGATACCAGTGACACTGGATACTTGCTGGGCCAAACTATTCCACATCTCAAAATTGTACTGGGAGCCAGAGTAGTCCCCCCACAGAAGCCTTTGGCTGTGGTGTTTTACCAGGAGTCCAATAAATATCCTGGATGACTGGACACCCTACCCTAAACTTAGCACCTTCCTCTCCAATGCCAGCCATGTCTAACAACTGAACTAGAGGAATGGAAACTGATGCTTTCCTGCCAATTCCAGTTATCTCATTTAATAGTAGTGTGCAAACCCAAGCAATAACACAAACCGTGCTTGTGTGATGTTAAGCAGAGTGCAGCAGTGAAGAGGAATTAAATAATTGATACTGGAAGGTTAATCTGACAGTTGGCCTTAATTGAGGGGTGTCTACTGATGTAGTCTGGAAATATATATTGGAAATTGGAAGGTACCTGTTAGGTGAGTTAAGTTTGCAGACATGCACTGGGGTCATAAATGTAATGACTTGACGCTTTTTTTTCCCTGTCTTTATACACTGAGGAAAATTGCTTTTTACAGTGTGGGATTCAAACCTAGGTACAAGGGTCAAAACATTTTCTTCCACAGCATTGATTTTCCATCTTTGGCACAGAAGGAGTGCTGCTCAGACATAGTCAAGAATCATACATAAATACAGGTGACAGTTTGAGCTATTATACATGTATTTGTGTGACCTGACAAGGTTAATGGATATAGATCCAGTTGTGTATGTATCTTATGTAATCGGGAAGGTCATGCAAGCCCCAGATAACAGAATTATACTTACAGAAATATAGTAGACAATATGCCCTCAGTCATACATCTGAAAACACAGTAATGGTGACTTATCCCTTATACATATAATTCATATCAGCTCCAATATCTAAAGATAATGAAAAGTGGAATAACAGTAAAAGTGTATGGAATATCCTGTATTAGAACCCAGGACCATTTGTATGGCAGTCCTACACTTACTGCTGTTGCCACAAGAATGTTGAAATAACAGTTTTGTGTATTTTTCAGTTCATCATTACAAAACGTACTTTCACAACAGGAAAAAGGTTGCACATCATGTACTAGAACTCAGGATTATCTGTACTCCACCCCTACACTTACACCTGCTGTCACAGGACGAGTTACATGACATGCCCTAATTTTGTAATCTTTTTCAATGTCTCTGTGTTAACAGCCTCGCAGCACCACTTAGCGTGTTTGCAAGGTGCCCAACAGAATTAACTGAATGTATCCAGTTTCAATTATTGGCTGTCTGATTCCTGCCTGCAGGTGTTCGATGGCTGCAGCTGCTGAGGAACCTTGATAACAGCCACACAATGCTGCTAAATGCAGTTACATGATGAAATGCAGAAATTGCAACAATGTATTGTTTTTGACTTTTGGGCTTTTACAGATGCTCTGTTTGCAAGTGTTCTGTAGGTGTTCTGTATGTTTCCTGGGTGGGCAACTAGTCCAGTTTGCGCACTGCCAGGCTTCATTCAAACAAAATAAGCACAGCCAAACCCGGCATTCGTTTTCTCTTTTTCATGTGTTTACACTAAGCTGAGCATTGCACAAACAATGCCCCGCCCCAAAAAAAGCAAACAAGAAGAAAAAGGAAAAAAAAAGAAAAAAAGGGAAAAGTAGTTGAAATGAGGAAAAAACAATCTATGACATACACACTACAAAATATTAGTACACATGACATATCTGTACATAGGTCCAGATTTGAACTCTCACTCCAATGAACCTTCAGAACACAGTAAGGGTGACTTATCCCTCCTTGCCACACAAACAGCTTTGTGGCAGGGAACTGAAATATAAATTAAAGGTAAAAGTAAGTAAACTGAAGAAAAGCATTGTATGAAATAAACACTACACGATTTTTGTTAGTGCACATGAAACATTTCTGCATATATCTGGATATGAACTATTACTCCAATGAACATTCAGAACACAGTAAGGGTGCCTTAGCCCTCTTTGCAACCCAAACAGTTTTGCTGCAAGGATCTTAAATCATTCTGCATGCAACCAACTGCAACATCATCTTCAGTAATATGAAACCATACAACTGTTTTTGTACATTTATTTTTAGATGTTTTGCACTAAGTGGTCGGACAACCAGTTCTGAGTATTGCTTACAAATAGGCAGCTCTGTCTTACCTCACTGTGTTTGTTAGTCATTCTTCTCTTATCTGACAAATAATCTGAGACATTCAGTCTGTAAGTCGTTCTGCATCATTGTCCTTAAAATCTGTGAGAATATTAAATGAAAATAATATAATATGCAGTTGCCAACAAATGAAGGGGAGGTTGGATATTAATGAACAGAACATGTGAATTGTGTGCTGCTTACTTACATTTCCAACCTTGACAAAATTACATCTAACACTTTGTAAGTCTAACTTGACACAACTACTGGATGTAGGGCAGTCTGCATTGCTGTTGTGTTTTCCTTCTCCCTACAGTAATCATTCACAGTTGCAATCCATTAAAACAAATACTGAGGGAGGGCCTGCACTATGTTTACATGTGATACATGGAGCCAAGTATTTGGGATTAAGGAACTCTAATGAGTTCACACCTCATTTGCATCTTCACCGTGCTGACAGCCTTGAATCTACACCATAAAAAGCAACCATGTAGCTAGGGAAACTGAAGGTGAGAAAGTTTGTTTATGTGGGGAACACAGAAAAGAGGCTATTACTTTGGGATATATCTGCACAGAGTATTACTGTACTTGAGAAGGCATGCTTGCATTTTGTCAGCTACATATTGCATATGTTCAAATGTAATTAAGAAGACTCTGTATAATAGTTTATATATATATATATATATATATATATCTAAATATATATATATATATATATATATATATATATATATTTAGATTCACTTTATAATATTGAATTACTGAAATATCAAATTTCAGTATCTCGAGACTATAAAGGGGAAACCTCACAAACCTGAAAACCAAAACCACAAAATTCAAAACCGTGAACATTAACAAAACACTTCACCACACATACAAACGCAATTACAACTACCTCCTGATGCTACAACAAAGCAAAACAACATGCACAAACACAACAAAACAAATGCACACACCCACCCTTCTTATAAGCAAGAGAGCATGCCCCCTGCACCCCCATGTGGGGGGCTGTGCCACCCACACCCCTGCTACTTATATATACTAACTCCAAGATTGCACTAAACACCGAAAGACAGAAAACCCATCACCACACATTCTACACCCCCCTTGCACAAACACACATCACATACATACAGACACCACCACTTTCAACACTGACACACTCACACTCTTACCTATCTACCCTAATCCACACCTAAAACTCCCCAACACACTCACAAACACATAAACCCTTTAGAAAACTCTTTAAAAACATAACACTTGCCTAATGCACCATCAGTACCACAGGTATGACATTTACGGGTTCGATATTCTGCAGTTTCACACAACTGCAGATTCGACAATTTGGTCTCGATATTGATTAACAAAGGCTTTTACAGTTTAATCTGTATGCATTAGTTAGAAGTGTACATATGGCATGGGCATGTTTGACAGGGTATTTCACAGGTATACATGATTGGCAATACCGTAACATGGAATGTTCTGTGTTACATTTGTAGACATGTTTCAGGGACAGTTCATTTGATAGCATTTTTAACATTTCAAAGATAGTTCATTAGCAAACTGTGTCATTTGCTTGTTTTTTAGGGATGGGGAGCAAAGCTACATTTCTGTTATGGCACAAACAAGGATATGTTGCTATTGTTACTCTCTTTTTCTTGTATCCAGCCTGTTGTTCAGTATTTCAAATCTCTGTACTCTTTATATCTCTCCACTGTGTAATAATGAAATTCTAATTTTTCTGTTTTATCTGGGAACACTTGTTTTGTAGTGATGTGATACTTATGTGTACTGTTCTTCTGTTTTCTTTTAGGACACCTAGGATTATGCCACCTAGGTGTCTAAATCCTTGAAAACCACCCTTCACTGACTCTGAGAATTAGTTCATTTTTGAAGATTTTTAGCCAACATGGTACCTTCTTGCTTAAGAGAGGAAGTGGAGATATGTCAGGCAGAATGCAGATTTGGCAGCTGTTCCTCACAGACATTAATGCTGTGGGTAGCCACAGCACAGTATATGACCAGGTGCGCCATAGGGCCACTGACATGACCTCATCTACATGGAAGACAGCAGCTGCAGTGGGCCATAATCAGATGGGTACTGCAGGGGGCTGCTACACAGCCACCTCTAACAGCAAATCAAGAGTTCCTGTCCACTGTCATGGATCCAGACAGCTCCCAGGAAAGTGCAGAACAGCATGTCCTTGACACTGGTGCTACTGTTTCCGGGACAGCAAGCATGTCCCAGGAGGAGCTTCCAGGTAGGCTTTTGTAACTCACTTGTTAAATACTGTTGTATATTTGAACAGTTTAAATTAATACGTTAGTTCTGTTTCACAATAATTTGGGGGAAGGGGATTTGAAGATTGCTACAGTTAACAACACAATCTGATTGATTACACATGGGCTTAAGTTGAAGTTGTCATCCAAGTTCTTGTTGAAAGTGTAGTTAATGGACATATAAAGGGTCAAAAAGTATTTCCCCCTGTGTTACTGTTCATTGTAATAATGTTGTCCTTACCTTTTCTTAACATCTTCCAGGACCATCTCGCATACAGATGATACCATCATCTGCACATAAGCCAAACATTTCTGACAGTACTGATGAGCAATTCAAAGAAATATTTTATTGTGTAATATTGATGTCAGGACTGTTGTGTATATTGCTGCACTGTCTAATAGTGGCAGCACTATTATTTAGCTAGCATATGTTGGACTATAGTAATGTAGGTATTAATTGTTCCTGTGTTTGTTGCTTATTATCACAAGTAATCCTGACAGTGGGACTTCTACCACCTAATGTCAGAGTATCAGCAGACTCTGATGATGATAGTGGTCAAACAGAGGCACAGTCAGGGGGTGCAGAGGTTGCATTTGACACTGAGGTTGACATAAAGCCATTCCCTGAAATTCCATCGGACGCAGCCAGTAGGTCTATGTCTACCCATTCCAGTGAGCCCATAGATATTGGACAGGTGGAGGGTGAGACAATCGAGGGAAGTGTGGTTACTATGGCTTCAGTGTCTGTTGACTTTGGTCGTAGCCAAAGTGTGGGCGAGGTGCAATGCAGGATAGTTGTTAAGGGTGCTTGGAAGAGGCATGCTGCCCATCCTATAGACACATTCATATCAGTGCTCCAGAGAAATATTTAGGGTTGTAGATGTGGCACAGGCTGACATGCATGACTGCTTCCACGATGTTGCCATTTCAATGGTTCAGATGAAAAACAAGTTGCAATGAGTGGTGCCTGTGATGGAACATCTGCTGAGAGGGGAACAGCATCCTCATGGGCGTAGGTCAGCCACATCATTTGTTGTTAGCCAATGTGGCCATGCCCAATAATGCTCCCATAGTGGCAGTACATCTGTTGCTCCATCAGTGGGTGAAGTGTTCACACCCAGATATTGCAGGTCATAGGGTCATGGTCCTGGGCATGCTGATGAGGGGAGCTTGTCCAGCAGATATCAGTCACATTCAGGTAACAGCAGTGCATCTGACTGTTGTTGTGGACATGCCAGTGCAACTCCTGGTCGAGCCCGTTCTCATGGTCAGGGATGACAACAATGAACTGCCACCTCTGCCATGCACTGCTCACACCTATCTAACATACCAAGATGTAGAGCTAGCACAGAGCTTGGCTGTGTTCATGCAGACACTCACACAACCTGGAAGACCCATAAAGACACACACACACACACACACACACACACACACACACACACACACACACACACACACACACACACACACAAAACAGTTACATGATTCAGCTGTGCTTCTTAAAACTCATTTTGTGTTGCTTAATCCAAATATCTGCCTGATTCCCTTTCTTACTAACACACACTCACCGACCTTTTGTGACAGCCTAGCCCCCCCCCCCCCACACACACACACAAAACACCCTGTGCAAGTGATGATAACTGTGCCATATCTCTTGTTTTGTATCTGTTGGATTCGGGGATACATAAGCTTTGTGTCTGATACTCAGGGTGCATAGCTGACTTAGTGCTTAATATATCTTCATTTTGTGATGTTGAACTGGTTATTTTACCATTGACTTATATTGGTCTTAACAGCTGATAGCATCAACATTTTCTAACTTTATTGAGAATGATTTTGTGAAGGTTGTGAAGTCTGAAACTGCAATGTGTATTATTACCTTCTAACTTCTCTCTTTAATGCTTTTCCAGTACAAACATATGGTGCTAAACTGAGGGCATGCAGTGACAATCACTACTTTTTAGAGGTTATGACTGTGTGAATCTTTGATCCCTGAGGCCTACTACTTAATAGTGGACACATATAAGTCAAACAAATCTCTGCTGTCATATGTTAAGTTCATTTCTGTACAAATCTCCCACCTTTTACTTGCATACACTACCAAGTAACAAAATGCAAGGATATGCCAGTCATTCATATTATTACATAATACACTCCAGGTTCAACACTTACCTTGTAAATCCGGCAGTTGCAACAGTTTTAGTTCAGGGCTGACTCTGTCTGATGCAAGCAGTACACATCCAATTCACGGGGAGGTAAAGGTTGTGAGAGATGCCTGGCATCAATGTTCGTATATGTATGTGCGAATTCATGCTGAAATATCGAATTTCAGTATCTCGAGACTATAAAACCGAATCCACGAAACAAAAACTGCGAAACCACATAACCGAAAACACCGCACACACTACACTAAACATACAACAAAACACCCACATCACAACATAAACAAAAAAACAACACACATACACAACTCACACACACATAAGATGGGGGGCAAGCCCCCCTGCATCCCCCATGTGGGGGGGCAAGCCCCCCCACCCCCCTACTTATATATACTAACTCCGAGATCGCACAAACACAACACAAAAGCTCACTCACACATGCACATTCTCCAATCCCTCACACACACTCTAACTCCCACTCAAAACCCTTACAAAACACTCACTTACCTGACATAACACCTACATCCAAACACGTCACCGCGCACCAACAAAACACAAACCCGGACATTACATAGCGCAACTTCATAACCGCAAATTCGACATATTTTCGACATACGTCAAATTCGGGTATTTTGAACATTCGACTTTATAGCTTCGAGATACTGAAATTCGACATTTCAGTATTTCGATGTTATAAAGTGAACCCGTATGTGCATAGAAGGAAGGTTTTAGGCCCTTAGGTGGTGAATGAGTGTGCTATGCATTGTCTGTTAGCCAATGCAAGGGCATATTTAGCACACTTACATCTGCCTGCACCCACAGCAGCTGTTGCTTCCCCCTCTGACTTCTCACCTGCATGTGGCTATGGTGACCTTGGCAATGGTGGTGGGATGTGTGCTGCAACCCCTTGATGATTATGCTGAGCTGTTTTCTCAGGATAATGTTATGTAACATGTTACATAAAGTGAATAGTTCAGTACATGTACATGGATTGTACAGCAGGACTCCACAAATGTATCTAGACACTGTAACTGTGACTTCAGCAGCCCAACCACATGCTCTATTATCTTTCTGGTTTGAGCGTGTGCCTCATTTTGGAGTTATTCAGCAGATGTGTGTGCATTTTTGATGGGTATCATTAGCCTCGGTTCCAGTTCATAACCTGTATCCCATAGTAAATGACCCAGTGGGATATCCCCCATAGTGAATATCTGATACATTTGTGAGTTGTGCCAGATATGTGAGTCGTGGTAACTACCAGGGTTGCCAGCACACATGTTCAAGATGATTCCCTTGGCATTATGCATGACTTGGCAGTTAATAGAGTGAAAGCTCTTTCTACTAATGTAGAGCCTTCCCTGTTTCCTGGGTGGTGCCTTAATTTCTACATGTGTGCAATCGATGGCACCCAGTACTTCAGGGTAGTGGGCTACAGGGCAGAACTCCTGCATATTTCTGGCCCTATCCTCAGGAGTACATGTGATCGCTAGCATGTTGGAGCATAGCAGTCAAGAATTGAAGGAGAATCCTGGATGCTGATGCCTGTGACACTCAGCATGTCCACTATTGGTCTCTGAAAGGTACCTGTAGCTAAAATTCTAAGTGCTACATATACCTTTGTCTTCCCTGGGATAGGGTCCCCTCTATTTGCCTTGGCTCTGAGTTGAAGATGACAGAGGTTGTAGAGTTCCTGTAGTGTGTCTTTATCCACCCTGTGGTGCTGTGCAATTTCCACATCATGCAGATTGTGATAAGTTACCCAGGGTCTGAAAACTCTTCTCCTTCTTGGTTTTGGTCTATTAGCAGCAGGAACAGCATAGACTTCTGCCTGTTGCACATACACACGAATCAAAGCAACAGCAGCTCTAGCATTGTTTCTGTGTACACTCCTTTCTGTGGCTGTATTCCAATAGGTTTTGGAAGTCACAGGAAAAAACAGCACTGAGTCTATACAGTTGCTTTATAGCCTGTTGAATAACCCCTCCATCCTAGATTGGTTGATTAGCATACACTTCAGCTGCTTATACTATAATTTGCATGCCACAGTGTTTACCTTGTTTGAGTGGCTGTGGTGTGGGTCTACACACCATGTCGAGCCACTTACTGACTTCAGAACGGTGTGGTACTACATGGACACCATGGCACAATGCGCACATGGTGTAAACATATCAGGTAGGCTTTATTGATTCTGGCCATTTGTGAATTCACAACTGCAAGTGGCAACAATAGCATCTGCTCGGTACCCCTGAGAAAGACATGAAAATATGGAGAAAGTAAATAAGGATGATATATTTTACAATACACTTTCTTCAGGGATTGGTTTAAATAAAATATCCTGAGGTAGCCTTATTCAGCAACCCTGATGTCTGTAAACATGTTAAGATACATAGAAGATGGATATGCCTTAAATACTTTGATTATGTTACTGATGTACCTCCTGTTCTAGTATAGAGAAAAATAGGACTTCAAAATGTGCCTAGCAGTGTGTTGTCCATCTTTTTTTCTTGGTTTCTGTACAGGATAAGTACCCAGTCTCTGTTCTCCAAAGGACATCACTATAGGCACAGTTTCTGTGTGCACCAGCAGTGATTAATTTATTTTTGGAGATTTCTCTCATCTTCATGTTTGCACCACAATGAAACTGGTATATAGTAAGTTGATACATACTAAGTTTGGTGGGTACAGGGGTCCTGCTTCCAATGCAATAAATGCTTTATTTTTTGTTTTTCATCACATTGAGGTTATGCCTGGTTCTTTTCATCCACCTGTAGCTCAATGAGAGAAAGCAGAGCCAGCTTTCTTGAAACTCTAGTAATAAATATCTCACAGTCTGAAAAATAGGCTATGAGTATTATGGGCCCCCTTCAGAGAAAATTTTCAACTATATCACTTGCAGGTCCATTAAAGTTATTTACAATGTATATTAGACCTAGAAATGAATACAGCACATTATTTTTATACATACATTTTATACATAGGATCACAGGATCATAGGAAGTTACTAGGCTATTGGCCCTGAAGGCTTATAAGCCTAGCCAAGTGTTTAGCCCATGTTTAGACAAGTCCGCACATACTCAAGATATGACCTCTCCATATTGAAAACTGTTCAAAGAACATTTACTAAGACAATTATGGAGTGCAGGACAATCACACATCAAGATTGCTTATCTAAACTTAACCTATTTTGTATCAGTTATCGCTGGTTACATGGCATATTGTGCCTAGCCTATCATGCACTTCATGAGGAGGAAAAACAGCTTTTGTTACATATTCAGTTGCTTCAATCAAAGCAAATTTTTCATGGTGCAAATTCTGTCTTTCAAATAGCAAAATGTAAAATCACC
Organism: Protopterus annectens; assembly: GCF_019279795.1. Classification (NCBI taxonomy): domain Eukaryota; kingdom Metazoa; phylum Chordata; order Ceratodontiformes; family Protopteridae; genus Protopterus; species Protopterus annectens. Next base: position 282,985,393 of record NC_056734.1, on the reverse strand, counting down.
TTCAGATCAATGTTTAACATCCAAGATATACTGAGATCATGGAAAAGACTGCCATTCCAAGAAAGGAAATGTGACTCACTAGAATCATTCAACATGTCTTTACATACTTGGTTTGAATATCGACTCTATAATTTTGGAGCCTCAGTTACAATGGTCTTTGACCTTTACACATCTTACCAGAAACTATGAATATTTAGTTGAACTGATAATAGACAATGCATGTTTTGTAACTTTGAAAAGTTCTCAAGGTAGGTTGTATGTTCTATAGATACTATGGGACACATTTTATGTAAAATTGTTCTGTATTTTGTGTGAGGTTGCATCTCTGTCCAATGTGGTCATTCAAAATTTACAGAGAAGAAAACATCTGCTGAATGGTCTGTTGACATTACCCATGATAAAGTAAAAAAACAATGGTTCAACCGTCAAGGCAGCACTATTTATTAAAACACTAACCACATGCAGAGCTTTCAAACATATAGTTATTTGTCAATGCATACTAAATTAATTTAAAATACTCCATTTTACATATGACACCAGTCTATCAAACATTATCATCAGCTCACATGACTAAATAATTTCATTATTAAAGTCACAATTACATACATAAATTTAAAAATCAACATATAAGAATAAAAATCAATATCAGCAGCCATGGTATAATAGAGACACAAACATATAAGACACAAGGATGGAAATACAAAAAAATACTGTATAAGAATATTATATATAAATTTATATATGATTTTGTCTTTCCTTCAAAAGTGATTTAAGACTATTTATATTGTTTAGGCCAGGACTCATATCGGCTCTGAAATAATTGATCCATTTGTATTCATTTACTTCAGTAAGGTTAACTATATCACCCGTTTTACTTTTTGCAGTACTCTAAATTTAAAAGTATGTTCTGATCCAAAATTCATTTTCTGTTTACTTAAAGCATTTGTTTTGATATTTCTACGTATATCAGATAAATGAGATCCAATCCTTTCTTTTAGTTTCTGATTGGTTTTACCTATATAGAAACAAGGACACGTTTCACAATTAGCAAAGTAGACCACATTATCAATGCTGCAGGTAGCAAATTTAGAAAATTTAAACATTTCATGTGAGATAGTGTGCATAAATTCATTGTTGGTATTAATATATATATATATATATATATATATATATATATATATATATATATATATATATATATGTATATATATATATATATATATATATATATATATATATATGTATACAGTACACAAAATTATGACATGGTACAGTACCTTTCTTATTAATTGCAATTCCATCCTTCTTATTACTAAAAGTACATTCTTTGTAGCATAAATGATGCCTTAAATTTCTTTCTCTCTTATAATATAATATTGGATCAGAACATACTTTTAATTATAGAGTACTGCAAAAAGTATGGAAACCAAAAAGAGGGGGTGATATAGTTAACCTTACTGAGTTAAATGAATACAAATGGATCAATTATTTCAGAGCAGATATGAGTTCTGGCTAAAACAAAATAAATAGTCTTAAACCAGTTTTGAAGAAAAGATGAAGTCATATATAAATTTATATATAATATTCTTATATAGTATTTTTTTGTATTTCCATCCTTGTGTCTTATATGTTTGTGTCTCTATTATACCATGGCTGCTGATACTGAATTTATTCTTATATGTTGATTTTAAAATTTATGTATGTAATTGTGACTTTAATAATGAAATTATTTAGTCATGTGAGCTGATGATAATGTTTGATAGGCTGGTGTCATATATAAAATGGAGTATTTTAAATTATGTTTGTATGCATTGACAAAGAACTATATGTTTGAAAGGTCTGCGTGTGGTTAGTGCTTTAATAAATAGTGCTGAATTGATGGCTGAACCTCTGTTTTTTTACTTTGTTATTTGCTTTTTCTGCTGGGTTCATTCAGCCATTTCAGTAAGTTTATTTGGATTTATTTGTGTGTTTTGCTTTTCCTCCTGCTGTGGCACATTGTGGCTGGCTTGTGTATTTTACAGCCATTGTGACTTCGCAGCCTGGGTGTTCTATGAGAAGTCTGCAACATTTTTTATTGGTTAATGACAATCCACTACTTATAACTGCACAGAATGCTAGTTCGGAAGAAACGTATTACAAGGAACTGGTAATGTCAGTAACTCTAATAAGACCAAACTCATTAATTCTATACATTTACTAGATTCTAAAACAGCAATATAAATGGTTGCAATGGCAGAGACAAAATTTTGCAACTTACTTAAATATTGGTGTCATCCTGAGGGGGTTGAGAATTACAAAAATGCCTACATATAGAAACAAATATCCGATGCTTTTAAAAAGTTGGCAGAAGCTTAATTTAAAAGTAAACTTTGATTATATGAAAATTATGTCTGAATTCTTTACTACCATTGAATCAGTGCTTTCTAGTGATATACAGGCGATTGAAGATCGCATTGTTAACTCTTCTGACTTTGCTCTGGTTTAGCTAGAATATAGTACCATGCTAGAAACATTAAACATTTTTGATAAACTTTCTAATATATATTAAGAAGAAGAAATTGCTTAGAGATCTCAATTATTTCAAATTTGGCAATGTGTTTCATTGGCCAAGAACACATCAACGTCACGTAGTTGGGTGGATACAGTCCAATAATAGGAGTGAGCAATTGGATGATCGCATCATTAAGGAACAGTCCTCTGCTTCCTCTTTTTGTACTATGAAGCAAGGATCAACTGAAAACTTTAACCCTTTAACCAATGCCAACTTAAACCCAACCAGAGTAGGAGCAGCTGCTGCTGATTTAGACTGTTTCCATCGCCAATCAACCTATTTGTGACACTGAACATTCTAATACTTGCAATCAAGACAACACTTTTTTAGAAAACAAATTTCACCTAAATCTTTCATTACAAATACCTCAGTCTCCACGAGGCCGGAGCAGGTCAAGATCAACCAGCAACAAACAAAAGTTGGGCAGAATGAAGGAACTTTCTTTTTCTGCTGGGTTCATTCAGCCACTTCAGTAGGTTTATTTGGATTTATTCATGTGTTTTTGCTTTTCCTCCTGCTGTGACATGTTTAGCTTGTGTATTTTCCAGCCATCATGACTTCTCAGCCTGGGTGTTCTATGAAAAGTCTGCAACAATTTTTATTGGTTAAGGACAATCCACTACTTACTATTGCACAGAATGCTGGTTTGGAAGAATACTTATTACAAGAAACTGGTAATGTGAGTAACTCTAATAAGACTGAACTCATTAATTCTATACGTTTACTAGAATCTAAAACACAGCAATATAAATGAAGTTTGGCAACAAACTAAGTTGTCCTGGGACATCTTCATGAGGGGTTTTAGATAGATATTAGTGCGTGTTTGGTGAGTTGAGGTAGTTAAAGGGTTAAGTGGAGGCAGTGAGGATTGGGAGGAAATGAGTTAAGAGTATGGAGGGGCTTAAGAGGATTAGACAAGTGTAGTTGGGTAAGCAATTACATTTGGTGTGAACTTGCTACAGCAGGCTCTCGTCCATGACGAACTGAAGGTATTGCTGTCCAGGTAGGCCATAGAATGATGGGGTATGGAGGAGGTGAGTGAGGCTTGATTACAGGGGGTGGTAGTGATTGTGTTCGGTCCAGTCATAGGAGGGTGGGGGTTTCCTGTGTCTGAGGTTTGATTCCAGGGATCGCTACTGGTAATGGTTTATTGAGGAAGGTGGCGATTGTGTTCAGTCCAGTCATGGGAGGGTTTGCATTTTCATGTTTGTGGGCTTTGAGTTGCCCACAAGTGAGGCTGCTGACATTGAGCACATTGAGCTGCTTTTCGGCTGCCTCATTGGAGCAACTCCCTTGGTTGTTTTGAGGTGGAGAGAGGAGCCATTGGTGCGACTGCGGTCGGATATTTGGATATTAAAAAAAAAATGGATAAATAAATAGGTGGGTGCCCCTTCTGCTTCTTTCAGTGGTGGTTTGGGAGTAGGAGGAAGCTGCGATGGCCATTTTCATTCACGAAGGGAGGAGGTTATGTGCATGCACGGTATAATGTTGTTATATATATAAAAAAAATAAATAAATAAATATAAAAAAAAAAAAGAAGGTATTGTAGTACTTGCAACCTGTAACATACAATGGCTTAGCATTTTCAAGACTAGGATGACAAAAGACACTTTTTCCTCGTCCTGTTATGCTACAAGTCTCCGTCATGGAGTTCGGCCCACTCACAGGCCTCTAGGTGATGTGCGTTTGTTGGGGGGGACCAGGAAGAGATATGGTAATATAATAATCATTGCTGGTAAATTACTACTGTTAAGTTCTCAGTAAAGTGGATAGAGAAATAAAGGTTGCAGAGTACTTATAAGTATTTATGCGGTATATTCATTTATGTGCCTTGTATTATACTGTCATTCCATCGAAGACTGGCGTTTTGCCTCGCTTCTCTTGTTGGCTGTGATTGTCTCCAACTGTTTAAGTAATTAATAAATTAAATATTCTAAAGACAGCTAAAATGTATCTATACCACTGTTCCTTGACTATGGTGTTTGTGTCATTGGTTGTGGGGTGCCAGGCCATTGTCCCTTGCCTCTGGTGTTTGTGTGTTTGGCTGTGTGGTGCCATGCTGTTGTTCCTTGACTTGCTGGAGGGCAGACCAAATGAGGTGGAATGGCAACCAATGGTGAATGAAATGTATTTATTGGTGTAAAATTTGGCAAAGTGAAGTGTTCGTTTTGTTCCTACCTATTCCAGTGGGTCTCCTTTTTTTGGGTCCTCCTGCATTCTTTCAGATTGGTTGGCATCTGGTTCTGTTCGCGGGCTTTCAGACACTGGCAGGAGGGCTTCTGGAGTGAAGGCCGTCATCGTGGAGCAAGTGGGCTGCCTTTCTGGTCTGCCGAGTGGGTCCTGTTTCCTGGAGTGTTCTGGGTGGTGAGGCGAGTGCATTGGCGTGCCAGCGGTTGTATTGGTAGGTTACATAAAAAAAAAATTCATCTCGGTTTCTTTAGGTGGTGGTTTGGCAGCTGGAGGGAGCCACGGTGGTTGTTTTAAGGGCTGGTTGGCTTTTCTTGCCGAACAGACGTTTTGCGGCGGGAATAGCGACAACATAGCAGGGACAGAGGAGGCCTGCTTGTTAATAGCTACATTACCATTTAGGACTCATTGTTCTCAATGTCAGGCATTTGACAGATGAGCCAGCAAAAGAAGACCTAGTTCGAAACAAATTACTATAGTATTGTTTAAGCATTAGGGCTATGGATTGATAGGTACCAAGACTAACGTTTAAAAAAAGAAAAAAAAAAGAAAAACAAAAATTTAAAATGCCATCTAAACTGAGCTATACAATTAAGCAAAAATGCACCATTCTTAGAGTTAATCTAATAAATTATAATAAATCAGTGAACTAATTTCAACACGTGTACCACTTTCCTAAAGCATGCCAGTGTTTCTTAAAATTAATAACTCTACTGTGACTTCTATTCCTTGCCAGGCCTATGCAGTTGTTAATGGACTATGGAGTGTGCTGAATGGAAAATGCTGTCAAACACATAAATGCTATGTTCCTTTAATTTATTTCCTTGAATTTTTAAAGAAGTTTGCAATAACAATGGTCTTTTGTAGACTAGCAGTGTGTTGGTGAGAATACTGTATTGGACATTGTTTATTCTGTAATGTGGTGAGGCTGTCTTTTATCTTTGGTAAAGGCTATGCTAGGGGGAATGTCCTTTTCTGTCAATCTGCCTCAGAGTTGATTATAATAAAGTCTGCAAGACAGAAATCCCTTGGATAAGGAGAGTGGAGGGCAACCCCAGTGTGTTTTTTTTGTGAATTTTTGACAAATTAGTGCTGCTTTTGGTTATCTGTTTTTTATTAGTTTTTGGTTGATTTGTTGGCCTTGACCCCTCAAATTTAAGTCTTGGAAATGAGCATATTTGAGGAAGAGTTTTAGTGTGGTACCTCTGTAAAAGTTAAATATATTGTAAATATCCCATTTTACATCAGCATTTTTCTTAACTGTTTTTTAAATATTCGTATGTTTTATAAGTTGCATGTAATTCCATAGCTTTGGAACCTTCATAAAAATGAAGTTTAATGATTTAATGTGAATATGACTGCACAAATTCTGAATTAATTGATAGCTACATTACTAAAATGAGGCTGACGGCATCTGCAGTAACAAGCGAGTTTGTGTGCCGTGTACATTTATTCATATACTACTGACGTGCTATATTTTAAGCACTACTCTCAGTAGGTTTGGGGAAAGATGTGGAGCCACATGCATACAGCTGGCATAATTAATGTTGTTTGTTATAATGCAACATGCAGTGGGCTTTGATGCTATGACAACTTGGATTTCTTGAAGAACTTAGAGGAGATATAACACTTTTGTCCACATTTTAATGAGCAGTTATTGAATTATCTGTTAGTTGAGGACTTGGGAGAGCAAATTTTCTTCTGTTCAAGAGAATGTTTCAAAGCAAGAATCTGCCTGTTAGTTTCTTATTGATGGTGATCACTTTTGAGAATAAATGTTAGCTAAAAACCAGTATGCCATATGACATTGTGAAGCATGGCTGCACATTAGCTAGGCAATGTTAGTTGAATCATAATTTTGTTTTGACTTGATGATCAAAGTGCACATGTAGGGGTAACTGAACTGTTTTTGCCATTATAATCTACCTATTAGTTGTACAGATTTGCAGAATGTTCATTCCTCCTCTCATGTTTTGGGCCTGTTTCTAATACAGTACTGGTTTTCTGACAAATCCGGACTAAGGATTGAGGGTTGAAGTCAGAAAATAATGATGGACATTTGAGTTTACACTTCATATACTTTAGAAAATTATGCTAATGAGAAACATGACGTGTTGTCAATTTTCTTGGTCATAAGAGCAACATTTAAAGTGTCCCTAGTTACGGGCCTGTGTTCCCTTTTATGGTGGCCAGGGTTCCTCATTTGGAGATGGAAGGTTCAGAGTTAGGCAGATGGTTTTACAATATAAGTTAGCTTGGCCTATACAGTGTGCTAATGGATGTGGTATGGAATCACAAGGTTACCCTGGTTTGTCGATATGGATATGTCCTTCATGTGTGGGGTTAGTCGTAATATACTCGACTGGTGATACACTTCACATTGGATATTTAATAGGGTTATTAGAAGCTTAGCTTTAGTTATAGCTGTTTTGTCATAGGTGTGTTGGGTGATGGTACATTGGCAGTATAGGCTGTCCTGGAAGATGTCTTTGAATGTACGTTATGTATTTTATATGATTTATATGTCCCTTTTTCTTACTTGCAGATGGGGGTTTTGGAACGCTGCTGCTATAATTTGGAATAGGTGGGTATAAAGTGGAAACTTTTTGTTACATTTTAGAAGATTTACTTTTGTTCGTTTCTTTGTAGATGGTGGTGTCAGGAGTACCAGTTGTGGTGCTACACAGTGAGTTTGCAGATGATAGAAGCAGAGCCAAGTGAGGAGGTTAAATATGGCGAGCTCAAGCGGGCAACAGTTACAATAAAGGTCTGAGTAATCACCTTATGAAGGCATGGTAGAGCTCTGTGTTCAATTAGTGGGAGCTGTTTATTGGGCTGGAATAGCAGGCAGGTAAGGAAGAGGTAGGTAGGGGGGCCAGGGGAAAAACTGTTGGGGTGGGTTAGGGGGAGTCGGGGTCCCACGGGATGAGTAGAGTCCCAACATTTGTAGAAGCACATGAACTTATTAGGCTAAAGCCTTATGGCTATTGCAAGCCAGTGAAGTTTAATACTTGCTTCCAGGTACGTTGTTTACACGGGAGATAGAAGGTTTATTGGTTGCAGGATATGGCAGCCGTAGGTCAGGTTTCGATTCCTTACTACAGGTAGAGGTAACATGGGGGACGTGAACATTTGGGGGGGGGAAGGCCAGGGACAAGCAGTGGTTAAGGAGAGTTAGTAGTTTCAGTGTTCTAGTTTGGACAGATGCTAGGAGGTTCTGAGTGGGGTGGTCTGGGTGCTAGTCCAGATTGTCAGTTGATAATGAGTGAATTGGAGGTGTTTATAGCTGGGTTCATAGAGTATCTCATTGCTGCAAATAGGCAAGTTTGCAGGAACTAGGTCAAAGGGGCTGGTTTTCTGCCTTTTAGGGTTAGGGCATTAAAGTTTTGGAGTTATATTATTACTGCAGTTATCGGGTTAATGCACAGTCAGAACTGGGTAGTTTGGTGGGTTAAGGTGATATGCTGCAGTTGACAGGGTCATGGCTATAGGTTGTCATTTTATTTAGGTTGACCCATGATTAGTGGCTGGAAGGAAGTGGTTTAAAAGGAATGTATTCTCTTGGATTGGATGTCCCTGTGATACAGTGGAGTCATGGGTATTTCTACTTTATTTTTTTCATTAGGGCGTGTTTCAGGGATGGTATGCAGGAGCCTAACCAAATTATGTTTTGGCTTAACTCTTCCCGTTATGGGAGGTAGTTGGTTGAACAATTTTGGGTAGAAGGGAGGGGGAACAGCCTGGTCAGGCTGGTTGGTGGAGAAGAGGGACAGGATTGCCCTCTTCTGTTCCCCCTCTGGTGTCTGGATGTTCATTTCAAGGAGCTAGGAGAAAGGAAAATGAACAGCTGGAGGAAGCTTACTCAATAGATGAGTAAGCAGAGGTAAGGATGCTGCTTATTTATTGGAAGGTAATTCAATGAATGGTGTATGAAGTGAGATGGGATGCTGTTACATAAGTAAAGTAAACAAGCAGAGGTATGGACCCTGCTTACTAAGCAGGGTGAGTAGGTACGCAGCCCTGATTAGCATTACAAGGATGGCAGTTTATAAGTAAAGTAAGTGAGCAGAGGTATAGACGTTGATTACTTGGGCAGGGTGAGTAGGTACACTGCCCTAACATTACAATGATGTTTATGCTGTGTTTAGAAGCAATGATATTATGTTCAGTTGTAATAATAAAGCTGGTGAACAGAGCTATGTTATGGAAGTTTTAATAAAAGTCGTCAAATGTCATTCGGTGTGATGTATTTATTGAAGGGGACTGGAACAAATGGTTGCAATGGCAGAGACTAAGTTTTGCAACTTACTTAAATATTGGTGTCATCCCAAGGGGGTTGAAAATTACAAAAATGCCTACATGTGGAAACAAATATACAATGCTTTTAAAAAGTTGGCAGGAGCATAATTTAAAAATAAGCTTTGACTATATGAAGTTTATGTCTGAATTCTTTGCTACCATTGAATTGCAGGTTTCTGGTCTCTCTAGAATATAGTACCATGCTAGAAACATTAAAAAATGTGAAAATAATTTAATATATATTAAGAAGAAAAAATTGCTTAGAGATCTCAATGATTTTAAACTTGGCAGTATATTTAATTCGCCAAGAACACATCAACGTCACGGAATTAGGTGGATACAGTCAAATAATAGGACTGAGCGATTGGATGATCGCATCATTAAAGAACAGCCCTCTGCTTCCTCTTTTTGTACTATGAAAATGATCAACTGAAAATTAACACTTTAACCAACGCCAACTTAAACTTAACTAGAGTAGTAGCAGGCATTGCTGATTTAGACTGTTTCATCATCACCACTCAACCTATTTGTGACACTGAAAATTCTGATACTTGCAATCAAGACAACACTTTTTTAGAAAACAAATTTCACCTAAATCTTCCATTATAAATACCTCGGTCTCCACGAGGCCAGAGCGGGTCAAGATCAACCAGCAACAAATAAAAAGTTGGACAGAATGAAGGAACAGTTATCCAGAAAGCAAACGGGACTGAATGCAACAATGCAGGTAGGGCCAGTGACCTGAGGCAAGACTTTAGCCAAATAAACAGTTTAAACAAAACTCTTCTGATAGCTTATATGATAATATTATTGTTAATCTGTCTAATTATACTTTTGATGAAGTTGAAATGTCTGTTGAACAAAGGATTGTCGTTAGTTCCTTCAGCAGAAGGCAATATTACTGATGTTTTAACTGAACTTAGATTGTTTGTTTGTAATGTGGAAATAAAGAAAACGTATGGTAATAATTTAAGTAATATTGAAAATGTTTTAAAACATAGTAGTACATTTGTTCCAGTCCTCTCATCTGTAACACAAGCGTTCTATAATTTATGTGAGAATCAAATACATGATATATTCTTTAAGTAAACTAAGTCTAGTAACAAATATTATAATGTTAGTTCTGAACAAAGGTCTGCATTACATAGATTAAGTAAAATGTATGATATTAATATAAAACAAGCAGACAAAGGGGGTAAGATTGTGATTATGGATGCTACACAATATGATGAATGGATGCATATTTTGCTTAATGATCCTTTAACTTTTAAAAGAATAGATGTCACAGCTATGAATGTAATTATTTATAAAATTAAGTTGTTTTTATATGATTTACTTATGGATATATCTATCGCTGCAGATTTATTCAGCTTTTTATATGTTGCTAATCTGGTAGTACCAGTTATATATGGACTGCCTAAAATTCATAAAAGCATAAGATTATCACCTATGAGACCAATTATATCCAGTTCTCAATGGGTTACCACTGCTCTTTCAAAATATTTAGAACAAAAACTATCTGGCCTTCTTAAGTCTAGTCCAAGTTTTATTAAGGATACTAATGATTTTTTGAAGGAATTTTATAAGTGGTCTAGATCTAGAACTGTCTCAAATATTTTGCTAGATACCATGGATGTAAAATCATTGTTCACCATCATACTCCATGATGTATGCATTCAATATATAAGAGAATATTTGCTGGCTCACAATTTTCTAAATGAGAAGGTAAAAATGTTTTGTGCCATGTTGGATATTTTACTTAACAGTAATGTTTTCATGTACAATGCTGAGCTCCTTCATCAGCAATTTGGGGTAGAGATGGGTATCTCCATTGCTAATAGCTATGCCAATTGGGTATTAGCCAGGTGAGAAGAGATGTTTATCTACAATAATGACAGTTTTTTTCATGCTGATCTAGTTTTTTATAAACGTTTTGTGGATGACATCTTCCTCATCTGGAATGGTAGTAAAGATACTTTATTAGATTTTGTTTCAAAATTAGAAAGTTCCTCTACTTTTTTAACTTTTGATATTAATATGTCTGAAGAGACTATTAACTTCTTGGATAATACTGTTATGTATAAGGATAATGAATTTAACACCATGATATATAGAAAGAATGTACAATCAAGACGCTATATGCATTATAGTAGTATGCATCCTAGATTTATGCACAATAGCGTAGATCACAGTCAGTTTCTAAGAGCAAGTAGATTAAACACCAGGGATGATAATTTCATGGAAGAAATGTGTAGTTTGACTAATGATTTTCAATCTAGAGGCTATAATTCTAAAATATTAAATAAAAATAAAGAATTTGTATTAGCACATCAATATGATATAGGGGCTCTCTATTTTTCTGACAAATATGAAATAAGGAAAGAATGAATAGTTAATGATAGCAATAATGGTAATAAGTGTAACAATTTATGTTACATTATGAAATGTAATAGACACACTAGTATGATTCAACAAGTGATTCGAAAGAATTGGGCTATCCTACAGTCAAACTCGGAGTTTAAGGAAGTGGTAGGAGATAAGCCAAGATTTGCTTATAAGAGAGAAATAAATTTAAGGCATTGTTTATGCTAAAAAGACCGTACTTTTAGTAATAAGAAGCATGGGTTTACAATTAATAAGAAGGGTACTGTACCATGCCTTAATTGTGTGTACTGTATATATATATATATATATATATATATATATATATATATATATATATATATATATACATATTAATAACAGCAATGAATCTGTGCACCCTATCACACATAAAATGATTAAATTTACTACATTTCCTACCTGCAGCACTGATAATGTGGTCTACTTTGCTAATTGTAAAGCAGGTGCTTGCTTCTATATAGGAAAAATGAATCAGAAACTAAAAGGAAGTGTTGGATCTCATTTGTCTGATATACGTAGAAATATCGAAACAAATGTTTTACATAAACATATAATGAATTTTGGATCAGAACACACTTTTAAATTTAGAGTACTGCAAAACGTATGGATACCAAAAAGAGGGGGTGATATAGTTAACCTTACCGAGCTAAATGAATACAAATCAATCAATTATTTCAGAGCCGATATGAGTCCTGGCCTAAACAATATAAATGGTCTTAAACCAGTTTTGAAGAAAAGACAAAATCATATATACATTTATATATAATATTCTTATATAGTATTTTTTTGTATTTTCATCCTTGTGTCTTATATGTTTGTGTCTCTATTATACCCTGGCTATTGATACTGAATTTTTATTCCTATATGCAGATTTTTATATGTATGTATGTAATTGTGACTTTAATAATGAAATTATTTAGTCTTGTGAGCTGATGATAATGTTCGATAGGCTGGGGTCATATATAAAATGGAGTATTTTTAATTAATTTAGTATGCATTGACAACGAACTATATGTTCAAAAGCTCTGCGTGTGGTTAGTGTTTTAATAAATAGTGCTGCCTTGATGGTTGAGCCACTAGTTTTTTAACTTTGTTATTTGCTTTTTCTGCTGGGTCCATTCAGCCACTTCAGTAGGTTTATGGATTTAGTTGTGTCATTATCCATGATGTAATGGTCTTTATTTGCAGGAGGGGTGTATATAAGTTGGACACCTGTCACTTTCCCTTTTGGAACAGGTGCTGTTTAGTCAGTCAGTTGTGGTATTAAACATTTGTCAAGATTTGTTTATTGGGTTAGAAAGCCTCAGTGTACTGGTAATAATCTTTTTTTGCACAGAAAATCTAAAACTGCATTAAAAAAAAATGTCTCTTTCTTTTAGGGAGTGATACTTGAGGCTGTTACAAAGGGGAACTTGACAGCTGCCATTGGCAAGGGCTATTAGAAACAATGCCATCAAACACTTAGAGCAGTTACTATTAACCTTTGCTTTAAGTTAGGTTTGCCCTCTGATTAAGGTTATAACTGAGGGTAAACATGACAAGAATGACAGGAATGTAGGGGGATATTTCCAGTTGACAGTTTAGCTGACCTAACTGTCTTGAGTGAACACTGTAACCCGTCCAGTATATGTGGCTTCATTATTTAGTCTATTCAGTGCTTTCATACCCATCTCACCTTATAGCCACAAGCCACTGGGTTTTGTTATTGGTCAAATAATATTTACCACTTAATTGCCATATTCCTTTAGCTTTATTAGAGAAATGTGTATGATTGGTAAGTAGCCACAATAAAAATGCCATGGTGTGAAATACAACAGAGCAAAATCCTCTTGTTAAGTAATATGCATATATGTACATTCAGGCCCACACACAGACACTGACACAATATACATCCAAATTGATAGGAGTGTGTGTGTGTGTGTGTGTGTGTGTGTGTGTGTGTGTGTGTGTGTGTGTGTGTGTGTGTGTGTGTGTTTGTGTGTATATGTAGGTGTTTAATAACTATAAAATTTTAGATGTTTACAGCAGTGTACTGAAAATTCAAGAAAGACAAAAATAACAGTAAAACTACTTCTAAAAAAAGGATGAAACAGCATGTTAGAGATTCATTAGGATGTAGAGCAGTAAAATTTGATATAGAACTGGATAGACTAAATGAATCACACATCTTTTTTAACATATCTGGGTATCATAGCTTTGCTGTTTTACTGAATTTTTCTTAGTTTATTTAGTGCTATTATTATTTTTTTAAATAATAGGGGTTTAACAACTTAGCAAAACCTTTAATATTTAAGGAAAATTTATCCAGGATCGAATAGTTTATTTTTTAATTACCCTATTTAATGTATGGTAAGATGATTACAAAAACAGTCTGTTCTTTTATAACCTGCTATCTTCTATGCTTTCCTATTTTTCTTTGTTTCTCTTCCAAGAAGTTAAGTTTCTGTTTTATACATAAACTGGGGTGTTGAACACAGCTACTGCATACATTCTGACTTATTTAGATAAATAGCCACCCTGTGTCTTCAAGGCACTAACCAAGCTCCCCCGCATGCACATGGACAAACTGGTTTCTTTTATTCAGATTGTCATCTAATCTCTTTTAGTACCTATTGAAGATTTCTAGTCACAGTCTTTCAAATCAGGCATGTTGCTTATCTTTAAATCATGTTATCTCTCAGAAATTGTGTTACTCACTATTCTATTGTTGTTTCCATGATAAAGATCCAAATTAACAGGGGCAATTTGTTGTTAGAGTGAATATCTCTAGCATGCGCTTTTGTGCCTCTTTTGATCAGCATATGCTAATTGTAAAATTTCTCAATTGGTACTTTGTAAAAACATCATGCACCAAAACAAAATTAGATTAAATGGTTTCATGGATACACATTTGATAAGAATTAAACTTGCTTATTGCCCTGCAGCAAACGAAGCAGCACAAAAGAAAACATCTAATTGCCACATCATGGAGGGAGTCAGTTTTCTGACTGAATGAAGATCAGATAGTAACTAACAAAGAGTGTTCAGTAGCATATATTTTGGACTCGGGAATGCTACTTTACTTTAAAACCATAAAAATGTTGCTACATTTATGGGAAAAGCATATTTATTCATGCCTGCAAAGGTGAAATCCATTTTATTGCTATATTCATGCCATATTTGATGTAACAATTTTTATTCCAGTGTGCATTTTATTGTTTTTTTCTGTCAGTATAATAATATCTTATATCTGTCATTATAAATATCAAGCAAGCATGCTAATATATATTTTTCTTTGTGTGTTTTTATATATACGCCTATATGAATAAACTAATGCACTGATGTTATTAATTATTTTTGTACATAAATGAACTGAGATTTAACTTGTATGTTTGTCTGGTGGGATACCCTCCTTCATAAACTATAATTTCCAAGTGATATCAGGTTACTAATGGCAATTATATCTAACATCTATCTATCTATACAAACCTATCTACATGGATATCATACACAATTTCCCCACAGTTCCTTCTAATTATATATATATATACCAGCTACATGATATCTACATTGAGGAAGGAAAAATTCCTCAGTTCCCACTGTTTGAGATCTTGCATAGACTTAACATTAGCAGAAGCAATCAAATGAGTTTTGATCACCTCTGTTAGCTTAGAAAAAGTTTAACATTCCAAATATTCAATTATTTGCATATTTCCTATACACACACACACACACACACATATATATATATATATATATATATATATATATGTGTGTGTGTGTGTGTGTGTGTGTGTGTGTGTGTGTGTGTGTGTGTGTCTGTCTGTGTGTATCAGAAAATTTCTTAGATGACAGATAATACAGATAAACAGTATTCTGGAGTGAGGGTGGAACAGTTCTCACAAATACTTGCTATTACAATTATTTTATATTGGAATTATGAAATGTAGGTAAGGGCAGATATAATCACTTTCATCAGTCAAACAAATATAAAGCAGATGAAAAAATGTCATGTCTTGTATAAGCCAAATACTTTTGGAAACTGGTTATTATTTGACTATAAGGTCAATATCTTTGAAAAGACTGATCTAAGCTAAACACCTCTCTGCCTCTCAGACTCAGTATCTTACATTTCAGCCTGTTGCTTTCCAGCAACCAAAGGCTGTCACTCAAAGTTATTTCAGCAATGAATGCAGAGACATCATTCTAAACTCACACAAGTCCTTATACATTATAGGTATTGATATTTCCCCAGGTAAAAACATTAGTACAGCAAATAAATACCTCAACTGGGCATCAATAAACCTCCCACAAGAAAAAATCATCCTGGGAGACATGGACATTTGTATATGCGAAATGAGACAGGTTTCCTTACAGACATTTGTCTAACAATAGTCCCAGAGTTAAATTGCAGTTTGTGAATAAAGTTAGCCAGCCCAAGTTACCAAGAGTATCATTAATGAGTTCATGTCATTAGGGAGCTATAGTCCCACAGTGAAATGTCCATCATGCCTGTGGAGCTTGCTGTACTAGAGCTGCATGTAGGGGGCCATGCCATGTTTTTAAAGATGGGATTAGGAGAGAGATAAGGCATTTTTGTTGATGCAGTGAGGTTTTGAAGACATTCAGTACAGCTGCTCATCAGTGCGACATTGAGGAAAAAGTTATTTTTCAAGGTAAAGGTTTTTTGAGTGATTTAATAAATTGATATTGCGGACTGTTTGTTCGGGTTGATCCTGTTGTGCGAGACTTGGTAGACAAGCAACCCAGGTTTAATTTGTGGGTCATTTATTAATCATTTACATTAGTTAGTATTCTAATTTCAATGCTTTGTGTCTTGATTTATCTAGTTGTTGGTGTGAGACATATGTCTGAAGTGTTTACCTTGTGATGTAGGTCAAGAATATTCACTTTTCTTTTCTTCATATTTACTTTGGGCCAGTCCTACAGTCCAGGGAACTGTGGACTTGTTGTTTTATTTTGTGAGTGGGACATTCTATTCTTGAAGCAGTTCTGGAGTTTCCCCCTTTTCATTTTATGGTGGCTCCATTTATTGTCTGGCTGCTAAGTTAAAAAAAGAGAGCGATAGAGAGAAAAGGAAGTAGTTTGCATACTTTTCCTTACAGCGCCAGGAGTTTTTAATCATTAGTTCTTTGTAAGCAGGAAGGTACCACAACAGACACATATTTGAGCTTCACTACAATATTCTCTTAACTCTCCTCAGAAAAGTGCCAATACCAGCAATATTGTCTTCGATGGAGCAGGCTACCACTATACAGGATTCCTGTCAGAAGAAATACTTTGGTTTACATTAATGGGAGCTTCAACATTCAGAGGAGATAATCTGCCAACTTCAGGATAGGTAGAACCCCCTCCAGGTATTCAGACAGTAGCCATATTATTTTTAAATTTTAAATTATGGTGTAGGACTGTAAGTTATATAAAATACATACTATTATGGCAGTTCCTTTATGCCAGAATGGACATTAATTTACAACTTATAATCCATCAGTGATAATAAATAAGACTACATTAATGTCAGCCATTCCTCATTGTGAACGGCTTGTCTTAAACATCTCAGTTACAAATTTTTATATATGTGTGTGTATACAAATAGATACATAGATAGATATATCTATATATATATATATATATATATATATATATATATATATATATATGGTTCTAGGTCATAAGATCGACAGCCACTCTCACCGACAACAAAAACATCGACACCACATTATCGACAAACCATAAACACGACACCTCACATGCCCGACAAACAAGTAACCGACGGTCCACAAACACGAAACCCCACACACTGCACACACCACAATAACAATAATTAACTAACAAAACACATCCCCTTATCCAAAAACCACACACAGAACACAAGCACACCAAAATCCTCACAAACCCACACTAAACCTCACACACACAACTACGTCCAACCCTAACCCAAACCCTTACCCTAAGGTCCGTCACTATCGCACACTCAGCTAACCCGCGCCCTAACCCTAACTCACTTAACCCACCCCTAACCCAAAAAATACCACACACTTACATGACCCGCGCCCTAACCCTAACTCACTTAACCCGCCCCTAACCCAAAAAACTGCCACTACCGCACACTTACCTAACCCGCGCCCTAACCCTAACTCACTTAACCCGCCCCTAACCCAAAAAATACCACTACCGCACACTTACCCAACCCACACCCTAACC
>NC_056734.1:282897746-282965246 GCF_019279795.1 Protopterus annectens | reverse complement strand
ACACACTTACCTAAACCCGGTCCATCACCTTCGCACCACAGTCGAGGAAATAGCGAAGCCGCAGAAATGGCCCACCAAATACTTTCCCTAGGAAAATAGTCTGTGTTCTGCAGATTCGCTATTTCAAGTGTTTGCTGAATAAGGATCGATATTATATCATTCGAAGTTTTAAGACTTCGGTGTTATAATATAGACCTGATATATATATATATATATATATATATATATATATATATATATATATATATATATAGGCCTACTTCATAACATTGAAATTTCATAACGTTGAATTTCATAACATTGAGACCAAAACATCTAAATCCCAAAAAACTGAAAACCCAAAACATTGGAAATTCAGAACATTGAAAGTGTGTTTCATAACATTGAAAACTGCAGTGCATATGTATATAACATCCTCTCCACCTATAACAACACTTAACTAAAAAAATACTTTCTACTACTTCTCTGCCGGGGGGCAAGTCCCCTTGCATCCCTCATGTGGGGGGATCTGCCCCCAACACCTCCATAAATTAAATATACCAACTCCAAGATCACACTACAGTGGAAAAAAGTTAATTTCCTAACCTCATGATAGAAATGTAGTAGAGAGTGTGTTTGTTAGTAAGGTGTTTACTTGTGCAATGTAGCTTTCAATGTTATGAAGAACATTTTCAATGTTCTGAGCTTTTAATGTTTTGTTTTTTCAATGTTTTGAATTGTCGATGCTATAGTCTCAATGTTATGAAATTCAATGTTATGAAATTTCAATATTATGAAGTAGACCCATATATATATATATATATATATATATATATATATATATATATATATATATAAGCACTTATACACTTCAGCTTCTGAAGGGGAATATAACAGAGCCCTTCCTTTAGACGGCAGCGAATGCATGATAAAGATGGTGTCTGCACCATAAGAAAGTATAACAAGTAGCAGATTTTAAATGAAGCACGGATAACAGGATAACTCTTACTTCACTTATGCAACCAGCTTATTGTACGTTTTTTATTTTTCATATTTTTCCCCTAACAGATTTTTGTTGTTTTTCAATTAAATTGTACAGGTTATAGGTCACATTAAAGGTGGGAAAGTTTTAAAATTATTGATCGTGGTCTCATTTTTATATTACAAAACCCTGGAATTTGAACAGGGGTGTGTACACTTTTTATATCCACTGTACACTGTTGCTCATGCTAAGTCTGTTTTAAATGTGGGAGCTGTTTACTTTGTTTGGCAAATGCCTGTCACTATTTTTGTTGTGAAATTTGAAATATTTTCTAAATTAAAAGCAAATCCTGGATCTGGGAGAAACAAGCACAACGTGTTGCTCTTGAATTATGTTATAAGATTCTTCTTCACTTTTTTTCTGAGACCGAGACACATTCTCCTGCTTCTGTTGTATTGTTAGCTACCAACATTGATTATTGTATTGTAGCAAACTAACACTTCATCCAAACCATAATCCTTGACCATGGCGAATTAAATAGTTCTCTGTGTTGTGCATGTTGCCAGGAAATATAAACTATGTAAAGATGTTATTAGACTGTGACATTTATATTTTCACATATAAACTTGGAGGAATTAGGGAAATGATCTTTCGTACTTAAACATAGATTACATGTGAATTTATACCATATATTCCATGTTTGTTTTTCTTCAGATGTCCTACATGTCCCACCTGGTAGCTTCTCTGCCCCTGTCAGCATGAAGGGAAACTTGGAGCCTACCACTGACTGACACAGAAAGGGAATCTGAACTCAAACACCCAGTAAAGCTTGTCAAAATTATCTTTTAAATCAATATGCTCCATGTACTACAAAGCACTGTGACTGAATCATCAGTTATATATACTTTTGTATATTCTCTCAATTATATCAAGCAATTCATCTTTTGAGACCTCGTTGCACATGAAATGACCGCATTGCAATACTCATAGTTACAATGTTACAAGTAATGTGTTCCATGTAGTATGAACAAGACAGTAAATATAGCTAAAAGTGAAATAGAAGGCATTTGGAGAATGAATGCCTTAAAGCAAATTTGATAAAAATGTATGACTCTAGATGCTGCCCTCTGAATATAAGCATTTCCATTTTAGAGATAATATGCAGTGAAATAAAACCAAAGTGAGTAGTTTAAGCTAAATGATTTTAACATGAAGCTGTACAACACCAGGTTCTGTAGCATAGATGAATACAGACCTGATTTTGACCAAGATGATCTAAGTTTCATTAGTAGTTTGAGCACTGGGAAATCAGGCAGTCAAAGACAGGACTGTCCAGCAAACATTGGCTCACCTACATTTGAGGAAGGGACCAGTGGACTGGTATTTCTTTCAACATACTGTATATAAGCACAGGATTGCACATGAAACAGTTGTAACTGGGCATCTGGGTTTGGCTTGCCAAGTTGTGGATGACAACCCTCTTCTTTAACATGTGAGTAGGAAAACTCACATGCAGAAAAGGGTATAGCAAGCCCTGGAGATGATGTGGGTGTCCACATCAGTCATCAAGGGACAAGAATAGGGCTTAACAATAAAAAAATGATGGGAATAATAGTCTTCATGACTGACTCTTGAGCTTCAGGAAACAGCTACGGGAAATAAATAAAGAAATTAGCTGAATGATCACAGGAAACTGGCAGTGGCAGGCAGTAAGGGGACAAAAGTCATACAATAAATAATGTACTGGGCATTTCATTAGAAATGTACATAGAAATTCATCACAATATAAAATAGTTTAAATAATACAATTATTATTATTTCTTATTTGTTTCTTAGACTTCTTAAATTAGATCTTATAATTTATTTTTTACCTCCAAGGTATATCTTCAAAAGCCCTAAACTGATACACTAAGTCACATAATGCTAAACTACGGAAATCATATGACAGCATGTATAGTTGACAGAAACAAACAACTCCATGTCAGAATTTTGATATTTCAGCACTATTACCCCAAAGGCAGGATCATTAAAAATCCATATACATTTCTACCTCTCGTGCTACAATGGCACCTTTCTGCAGTGTAAAGAATGCAAACCAGAATCGGTGTTAGCATGTACTAATTTTGAGTTTACAGAATTGTAATAATTTTGCTGGGTGAGTTTTTTTGTTTTAATTTTTAATTACTTTGGCTCTGTTGTCTCACAGACTTAAAATCACCAACATTATCAGTTGTATGATTATACTAAGCATTTCATTTTCACTTTATATTATCTTGCTGAAGGGAATTTGAGGATTAGGTGGCAAGGGACCCAGTAATAAAATTATATGTCGACTCTGTCCCCCTCTGCAATGGTGTGCAAGTATATCACTGCAAAATCATATTCATGTAGCAAACACACAGACTTTTACACACACACACACACACACACACACACACACACACACACACACACACACACACACACACATTATTTCTTAAGTTTCTTGCATGCATCATCTATCTATTTCTGACTGCTCCTTGCATTTATCTATCTATGGGCCTGCTAGTCTTTGATTATAATAAACCTTGCACAGTTTCTGAAAACTTGCCTTTATTCATTTATTTTTTTATTTAAATTAGGTTATGTTGAAATCCATTTGTGACATTCAGATACATTCTTAATTGCATCATTCTTAAATCACAGGAAGCTATGCAAATTTGAGTTGTTTGTTAATGAGTTATATTTGTTGCTTTGATGTGAGATGCTGACAGCAGTTCCATGTCCGCTCCAGTCAATGTAGAAGGTATAATTTATTGCAAGATATATAGCTATTTTTCTACATGTTACATGCATTTCCATAAAACAAAGTGGGATATAAGAACTATGTTAATGACAATGTATTATCTAGGATGGCAAAATTTAACACAGAGTAATTTAATTGGCACTGTCTTTTTTCAATTTCATTTACAAGTTCTCTTTGTTATTGTGGTGTAAACTATGCATGCTCCATATTCTGGATGCTTTTAAAATATTGGAAATGCAAGAAGAAAAGCCACTTTACTTATTTTATAATTATTTAAATTAATTATGGAATTAGATATTGCCTGACACTAATTGTGTTTGAAGAATTTAAAACCCAAAATGCCCAAAACAAGCTATTTTAGAAAGGAAAAAAATGCCAGGAAATCCCTGTTATGTTGGAACACATATAACTACAGGAAATGGAATTGCTGCCCTGTTAAACTAAAAAAAAAAATCTAAATTTAATGTGTATGGTCCATTATTTTGAGGGTTTGTGCAAGATGGATGGGGCTAGAAGCCTGAGTTAATACTATGCCATTTGTACTCTTTGGTTTGCAATTCATGTTTTATTGTTTTCCGCAATTATTGTGTTGTAAATTACTAAAGACTAGGATTGGAAAACATTTTAAATGTTACTATTTTTCTTCATTCTCTACAGTCATTTGTCCACTGACTTAGTATATTAAAGTAAAGGGACTGTGGGGGCTATGGAACATGCCTGTACATGTTTGCTTAACCTGCTGGAAAGCAGCATTATTTTTTTGTTTATTTGTTTTAATGCCTGGCTGATAATGATGTTTGTTTTTCATTACCACTAGCTGTTTTGTGCATTTTTCCATAATGTTGGAGTTGACAGTTTGGACTTCACTTGTTTGGCATGAAGTCTTGCTATATCTCTACTAGTGAAGAAAGTGAAATAAATGTATTGAAATCATTCAAATGCCTCTATTCAGCCTATACCCATATGAAGATGAAAACTCAACAATTGCTGAGAATATTCTACACTGTATCCTACCAGCTGCTTATAAAAACAACAACCATTTACTGTTTTCTCCTTGGGTACTCTTTCCATTTAACAAATATCCCATGTGACTTCCTTGCTGTGCTGCCATACTACTTGTACTCCTACAAGTTATCTAATCACATGACATCCAGGTCCATTTTGTACTTTGGTTGTGGAGAATATTTACTCTTTAGTCATGGACTACTTTCCCAGTGTAATGATCATTAGGTTTATTATTTTACATATTTTTTTATGAATTTAAGTTGGAATTTAATTTTTGATATGGTGTCTTTGGGAGCTTTCTAGTCCAGTACTGAAATGAAGAGAGTTGCTACGAACAGAGCAAAGGAAGATAGTTTACTATTATCATAACTATGATTATTAGTACTAGTAGTTTATATACATCTGTTGACTGTTTAAGCCCACTTGACAACAGCAACCTTTTTTCATTCACAACCTCAGAGCAGTGTCTGGTCAAGCAACTTGCTTAGAGTGATGCAGTAGGCAAATAGACATGGAAGCAATCAAACCCTGTAACTTTGGCTATATAATGTAGCTCAGTAATAGTTCTGTGCCTTCGTCCCCTGTACCGACAGGCTTTATAAAACAACCCTTCACTTTTTGGTAAGTATTGAAGGTTATTTTGCTTCTACCTGCTCTACCATTAACCTAGACATTGAGGACCTCAGTTTATTGTCTTATTCAATGCCAGCATGCTCAGAAATACAACTCCCCATGACACTGTACATTAGAAAAATGAATGTAGGCACCTGATGTGGGAACAGTACCCACAGTCTTATGATCTTTGAGCATCAAAGGCAAGTGTTTTATCTGTTGTACCACTGACATTGCATTGTTTAATTTATCCTAGCAAAACACATAAATGAATTAAACTACCCCATATAAATGGGAAAAAAAATTCCTGAGTCTTATCTTTTCCAGCTGATTGTATAGTAAATTTACATTCATATCCAATATCAATGTCTTAACTGACTATGTAATCTTCTTAAGACTTATTCTATATTATTTGAGCATAAGATAGTAATTACTCCATTTTTTCCATAAAATTATTCCTCTCCTCATTTCTCACTGTTATATCCAAGTGTGTTTTGCATAGATTAAAATTAGTTGTTATCAATAAGTACACTAGTTACCTTTGGTGCTTAAAGTTCAGAGGTTTATGGGCTCTATTCTCCCCCACAAGGTGAGCACATTCATTTTCCTCTACTGACCCTGAAGTGCAGCTTTAGGGCATGCTGCACATTTGAGTATGTCATCCTTTGAATAAGATGTTAAACTAAGATCCCATTCGCCTAACTTGGTACCTCAAGGAATGTAAAATAGACCATGACAGTTATTGAAAGGAGTTGAGGGTTGCTTTTAATATGTATCCACATATTTTCATTATTTACACTTTATTTATTTACTTATTTTATTTTATCTTATTTATTTATTTATTTAACATTTGTTGACCAGGAAAGTCTGACTAGGACAAAACCTATTTTCAGTGGAGGCCCAGAGAGAAACACTCCAGATGCATGTCTTTGTAAAGTGGGAGGAAACTGGAGTACCTGGAGGAAACCCACGTGACTGCTTGGAGAACATGCAGACACTTTCATGCTTATAATGCATATACTTTCCAACAATACAATATTTAAACTTTTCATATTATCATATCACATTTTTTCTTTTTCATATTAACAATATTCACTTACTTCTCTACATTATCATTATGACTTTTATCTTTTGACCCTTCCCTTTATCAACCTCATTTTCTCCATAGCCATATTTTTATTTCTAACACACCCTCCTCTTCTCTGTTTTTATCATAAAACAGTCCATCACAGCTTTTCCAAAATAGATTGCTGCATATAAACTTCTGACCTATTTATCAATTTCACACTTCTTTTCTTTCTCATAGTTTCCATACAATATCATTTTTATGTTTATATTCTTCCCATTTATATTCATTTTGAAACGTTCACCAAAACATTTCATTTTTTTTTACATTCCAGAAAATATTTTGTTGTTTCTTCCTACATACTTTATAGTTCATGCTACCTTTCACTGGTGATTTATCCAACACAATTCTTGTATAGTTCACAGTATGTTTCACATCTTTCTTCATTTTCTTCCATGGACATAACAAATAATATTTTCCATAACCATGTTATGCCATTACTTTCTATTTTTTTATTTATTTCATCAATATTTAGCTTCCATATTTTTAATCATCTCCTGTTTTTCCTGCCTCATTTCATTTTCCAAACTTCTTCATATCCCACATATAACAATTTCCTATCATTTTGTTTCCTTCTCCTTCACATTTCCTAAACCCCCCCTCAAAAAATGCTACTGGGTTTTTAACTTTAACTTTAAACTTCCTTCTTCTTTTCCATTGTATAGTATCCCTCTTTTAAGTAGATTTAATATTCATCTCAAAATAGAAAAAAGTGTTTGAAACAGTTTTCTCCATTTTAGCTGAAAATACATAAACAAAAAAAGCTTATTTCCCTAATATATAGGTGCTTAGTATATGTATTCTTTTCTTAAATGATAAATAAAAAAATCTCGCAAATTAAACAACTTTTAATTTTTTTCCATCATCTTTCTCCATTGTCCATTTGTGCTTTCATAATATCCATATATTACTCCTAATATACTTATCCCTTTTGGGGTGTTATATTCTTATTAATTTTCTTTACTTAATCTCATGCCTTACTCTTCAACTTATCTATTTGTAAATCAGATTTTTAACTTCATTTTTTTATTTGTATCACAATTGCACTCATCTTACCCTCATTCTTTGTTACAATCGCAAAATCATCTGCATATGGTGAACACACACGGGTACTACTGTCCCTTTTTCCATCTTCAGTCCTGTTTCACTCCTTTCACAGCCACATGTCTGTATAACTGCATTCACCAACAATACAAAAAGACACATACTCATGGGACATCCTTTTAACTCCTCTATTAAGTCTTATTTTCTTTCCTACCTATCAGTTTTCCATAACTTTCACACAACAGGTTTGGTAATGCATTTTATTACATTCACTGTTTCCTTACTAATCGCATGTTCTTCTAACACCTTCCACATTGATCCATGGCTCAGTGTATCAAAAAAAAGTTTGCTAAATCACGTTACTAATTTTGTCTCTATTTTCCCTCAACAGTATCTATACCCTCTTTCACTATTACTAACATTTTTTTTACCTTTCATCCCTTCACTCCAAACCTCCCAGCTGCTATAACTTCCTCTAATGCTTATCATTGTTTGCATTATTTTCATAAAAAAACTGTTATAATCTATATTTCCCATTGTTACTTGCCTACAATTTGATATATATTTTCTTTCATATTTTTTACCTATATACTTAATCATCCTACCACATACCCCTTCATTCTCTGTACTTCTTTCCAACCATTCATTTAATACTTCAATAAAAACTCCTTTTTCACTTTCACATATTTTCTTATAATACCCATAATTCAATCCATCCAAACTTAGTACTAAATCTTTTCTTTCCTCCCTTACAGTTTCTTCCAATTTTTCTACACTAATTTGCTCTTTTTTACTTTTACTAAACCTTGTCAGATGTCCTTTCAATGTTTTATTTTTACTCTTCTACCTCTACCTTTTCATACATTCTACTTACACATTTTCAACCACCTCCATAATTTATTTTTGTTTATAATTTATATTACCTTTGCTCATTTAATATTGCATATATCCTTCTTTCTCATTTTAACTTCACCTAAAAATGTAAAACTTCCTTTCTTTACTTTTAAAAAATGTATCTGTATCACTGCATTTATTTTATCTATTTTATCTCTATTCCTTTCATAAAATTTCTTTACTGTTTCTCCTATACAGCCATTACTATTTTGTAACTCTTTTTCATAGTTCCACACAGTTTCTTCATTTTCTGCTCTATAAGTCACAGCTCAAGATTCTGTCCACTGTTGTAGGGATTTTTCTCTGTCCTGTCCAATGTTGTCGTGCTGATGGGTGGGCATATATAACTTTGTGTGATATGCAGGTGAACTTGCACCCCTGCAAAAGAAACTTGTTTTGAGGTATCCCCAGACTTTTTTATATAACAAGAAGCTCTCAGTATTGTAGGACTGAGCATTTCTGCTGTGTGGATCATGTTTCAGACTGAAAGCTTAAAGAGTGTATAAGTAATGCATGTAAATAAAGCTAGGCACTGATGGAGTGTATAAGTAACGCATGTAAATAAAGCTAGGCACTGATGGAGTGTATAAGTAATGCATGTAAATAAACCTAGGCACTGATGGAGTGTATAAGTAATGCATGTAAATAAAGCTAGGCACTGATGAAGTGCATAAGTAATGCATGTAAATAAAGCTAGGCACTGATGGAGTGTATAAGTAACGCATGTAAATAAAGCTAGGCACTGATGGAGTGTATAAGTAATGCATGTAAATAAAGCTAGGCACTGATGGAGTGTATAAGTAACACATGTAAATAAAGCTAGGCACTGATGGAGTGCATAAGTAATGCATGTAAATAAAGCTAGGCACTGATGGAGTGTATAAGTAATGCATGTAAATAAAGCTAGGCACTGATGGCGTGTATAAGTAATGCATGTAAATAAAGCTAGGCACTGATGGAGTGCATAAGTCATCATCTTCTTTCGGCTGTTCACTTTAGGGGTCGCCACAGCGGATCATCTGTTTCCATTTCTTCCTGTCCTCTGTATCTTGCTCTGTCACACCGACCACCTGCATGTCCTTTCTCACCACATCCATAAACCTTATCTTAGGCCTTCCTCTTTTCCTATTACCTTGTAGCTTCATCCTTAGCATCTTTCCCCCAATATACTCAGCATCACTCCTCAGCACATGTCCAAACCAACGTAATCTTGCCTCTCTGGCTTTGTCTCCAAACCTTCCAACCTGGGCTGACCCTCTAATATACTAATTCCTAATCCTGTCCAGCCTCGTCACACCCAGTGCAAATCTTAACATCTTTAATTCTGCCACATCCAGCTCTAACTCCTGCCTTTTTGTCAATGCCACTGTCTCCAACCCATATAACATAGCTGGTCCCACTACCTTCTTGTAGACCTTCCCTTTCACTCTTACTGATACTCGTCTGTCACAAATCACTCCTGATACTCTTCTCCACCCACTCCTTACTGCCTGTACTCTCTTCATCACCTCTTTTCCACACTCACCATTACTCTGACCTATTGATCCCAAGTATTTAAACTCATCCACCTTCACCACCTCTACTCCTTGCATCCTCACCATTTCTCTATCCTCCCTCTCATTCACACACATCTATTCTGTCTTAGTCCTGTATAATGTGATGGAGTATATAAGTGATGCATGTAAATAAAGTTAGGCACTGATGGTGTGTATAAGTAACGCATGTAAATAAAGCTAGGCACTGATGGTGTGCATACAGAGATATATCGAGTCAAGAGATAAATTAGTTGTAGAGAAGATGTTTTTGTAGCTTAAGTACAAGTCAGCTTGAGTATGGTAACACCTTATGGGACGTATATACTAAATTACAAATGTCACATCTTAAGAATATTCAAAGAAAAAAAAATAAGAAAACAAATATTAAATCAGTAAGATGCATGATTTAGAAGGACAAGATGTTTAAGACCATTTTTCAATTAGAGATAAACAGTCAACTGGTGACCTAATTCTTGTATTTTAAGCTAAAACAGATGTCTTCCACTAAGAATGTCTGGGCTTCTGCACATTTGAAGCATGTAAGGAAATCAGTTGAAATTGTATGTACTACACATAGAAGTACTCAAACTTCATCAGGCTGTATCATTGGTTAGGTGAAGGAATAGCTATCTAGTCACATTAGAAAACAGTGACAGCCCTGAAGGATGTAAGTTAGCTCTGCATCAACATTTTGATAAAGAATGTTTTTTGCCTTAGGTAGGATGATGGCATTTACTCTTAACCTGCATACCTGCAGTATGCATGTAAATTTCTAAGTCTCCTTTTTGGCTCCTTATACTTATTGTATTGCTCTTGCTTTTGCACCCAGTTGCTGTTCATTTACATGTGCAGTGATGTGAGCCTTCTTACCTTGTGCAGGTTGTTCTGTGATCCTGATGAATCAGTCCATCTCTGTTCCAGCCATGGTGTCATTCATGCAATCTACCACTATACCTTTGCCTGGCCCTCGTTCTACAATGATAAGTGCCAAATCATATAAGAGAAATGTTTTCTTCTTCTCTTCAAGTGATTGCTGCAAATCCTATGTGGCGCTCCTTTTGTATATAACTACACATATGGATAATCTAACCGATCTTAAGGGAGTATTCTGCTAAAACAGGAATTAAATCGAGTACTTGATGGAGCTGGGAACTATGCCAAGAGTGTTGCTGTCCTATAAGAGGTGTACACACACAATCTAACACTGGCAGGTGTGGATCACACAGACGTACATGCACTAGTTACTCTCCAAGACACCATCAGTGCAGGTAATGAGAACAATGAAGATAAACAGAGAGTAAGAAGACTGCAATGCCGGATTCAGTTTCATCATCCACAGTGCTTGCTTCAACACCTGAAGAGGCAACTTAGTTTTGTTGCCGTAGTGAAACAGGCATGGATATTGATATAAGAGAAATGGGTATATCTGTACTGTATGCAAGGAATCCAGTAAACTGTTAGTTACTGGTTCTATAAGTATGGAGGATGCAAAGGTGCAACCTTGATTTGTGCTGAACCCAGTTGTGTCATAACAAAACAAGCTGTAAAGCTAGACTATCCACTGTTAGCCTCATCCTGCCATAATTTATGTGGTCCTGGACTGAGCTGTTGTCGAAAGACTAAAATGTCAAACAGCAATATGATCGTAAATGCCATACATCTAAACTGTTCTTGTGGGGGGCTGTGCCCCCCACACCCCCCGCTAATTATATATACCAACTCAGAGATCACACTACAGTGAGGAAAGGGCAAATTTCCTGATCCTCACTGTACCACGATCCTGCAACAACACTCTTGATGAGCGGCATTTACGATATTATTACTGTTCGACATTTTCAAAATTCGATAATGTGAAGTAGACCCGAACTGCAGCATGCAGAATGACATGATCAAGGGCAGATATGACAATCTGTGTGCCACTGTTTGAGATATGCTGTGAACTGCATGTGTGTGTGTGTGTGTGTGTGTGTGTGTGTGTGTGTGTGTGTGTGTGTGTGTGTGTGTGTGTGTGTGAGTGTGTGTATGTGTGTGTAAACCATGCTTCCTGGCATGGCATGTAGAATTCTCTTTTGCAATAACACACAAAAGGTGTTGGTGTACACACAGCCTTTGTGGTAATTCCGGGAATGCAAATGCCATGTCTAAGAGCATTGTACAGAATCCATTGGTCATTTCTCCCACGTTTTTAACATTCAGTAAAATTTAGTGATAAAAAAACAGCAGCTACAATACAAATACAGCAAATCTCATAAAATGTCAATTAAATAATAAGAAGGGCATAAAGTTACAAACCAAAATCCACAGAAAATAACCAAAAAAATAATACATCTTCATAATACTGTGACTGTTCACACTTGATGCTTTCAACATTTCAGAAGGACATTTCCTTTTTTTTTTGACTATTTTCTATAGCCCCCTTGAAGCCAAAAGAATTATGCATTTATAAAGAGACAGGTGCTTATTCGCCATTAACCAAATGGGTTTTCCAGAATCTAAAAGTTACAAAAATAAACATCATAACTAGTTGTGTGTTCTGTGTGAACACCTTATTGTTGAAATCTCACCAAGTTGGAATGATATCTAATATCCAGAAACCTGAATCTTTCACTGCAGGTAAGGAAACTACCTACATAATTAAATGACTTATTAAACTTGGAATTGACAGCACCAGAGGACACCCTAGTCTAGCTCTTATATGCAAATCTTACAAATGAGGGTTGTACTTGTTGGTGAAAATAAATGTGAGGAAGCAACAAGTGGGTGGTTCAAACCTATCTCCTAGTCATCACAGTTCATATGTATATTACAAATTATCCACGTGAGCTCTAATGAAAAGCTGTCCTTTAATCATAAATCCATCATAGAGCATCTTATTAACCTCCTGCTAAAGATGTGATCCCATCATCCATCTACTGGAAGCTGACAAATCCCTAATATAAAAGTGCTACAGATGTAAAAGTGGAACATTTCACAAACCCAGTAATCCAAAATTGTCTGTAGCCATATTTATTACCATATCAATAAACTGTTGTCTACCTTTTCCCTAAGAAATGTCAAGCTATTTAAAGCCTTCTAGTTTCCCTTTAACATAGGGCCAAACAATATATGTCATGCCCTTTCACCAGTGCCTGGGAAAATCCCAGAAGCCCCAAATCCCAAACATTTGCTAAATTTGCTTTCACATTTAACATGATTATAGAAAATGTTTTGCCTGACCTGTGGCCTGATGTTCAGTAAGAGATGCATTAACTTTGTTTCAGGGAATAGCTTTATGGGTATGGCATGTTGATTGCACTCAAAAGTTTGGGACAAGAATAAGAAAATACCAGAAAGTTGATTATCCAACAATCTGTATCAGATATTATACTTTCTGCCTGACTATTTAATAGGGATATGACTCCCAAATAAAATCCATTACCTTCTAAAGCCTTCAAAGTAATTTTTAACTTACTCTACCTCCTTGGCAACACATTAGATTCCTTACTTTTACTTATTTTTCTTTATTATTGTAAATCCTAGTTAAATATAATCTGTATTCCTTATCCATAATTTCTACAGTATGTACCCCTTATTAATCTCACAACTGATATTCTAATGATGATAGAACTACAATCACATTGTAGCTTATATGTATTTTTGAATTGTTATATTGTTGTGCTTTATGTAAGTATTTTTTGAACTGTTATATTGTTTGTACCTTATGGAGCTTTTCTCCCCGGGCCTCCACTAAAAACGGGTTATTTTTATGCCCAGTCAGACTTTCCCAGTTAACAAATGGACATAAATAAATAGATAAATAAATAAAATAGACAAAACTGTGGGAAGAATCATCATGTAACTTGCTGAGTCCCTGCTAAAGTAGGGTAGTTTTCTTACTTTTTATTGTAACATTCCTCCTTTATGCCATCAAAATGTCTTAGTACTGGCTTGTATTAATTTCATTGGTGTTCTATCTAATCTGATGCCCATGTATTTGAGAAAGGTGGACAGATTCACTAAATTAGACATCAGCATTAAGTGTTACTGCAGAGAGAAATTATTCAGGGATATTAGGTGAGATTTCTATGTATTCAAAATGAAAACTGATAAGGAGGCAAAGAGTGCCAACACAAAATGAATGATTGTTAAGATCAGTTTCGGGACTGAATATCCTCTGGGAACAAATTCTCATTTAGTTGAGTCCATTATAATTATAACACTCCAGTGTTGTTATGTAAATGAGCTGCTAGGGATTCTATAACTAGAAGAAATACAGAAGTGAAGGGCAGAGATCTATATATTATGCTGCAGTAAAGATTGCTTAACTGCAAGTCAATTGCCTTTGGCAAGGTTTAGTGAGTGTTTATAAAAATGTTTATGCATTTTGATATAGCTGTCGTTAACACCAAGAATCTCAACCCCTCTTATAAAAAAAATCCAGTTAAGCAAGTGCAAGCTGAAAACTTTATGGAAGTCTACAGAATGTATGAAAGAGAAATGCTGTCAATCTGGCTGAATTAAGTCATATCTGAAGACAGTCCAGGCAACCTGTCTACTTCTTAAATAATTGCTCACATCATATGGATGAATCAGATAAGGGAAGAGGCTCTTGATAAGTCTTGTAGGCAAATCTGCAGAAATTTATAGATTTTAGTTTTGACCGTAGGTGGGTGAACTGGATTAATTCCTTCCTAAGGAAGACCACTATTGTGGCAATGTGGGAGGAATATGGTAGTACAATTTCCAAACATAGCTTTGTCTGTTAAAGTAGTTTTATCTTTTTCAAAATTGTATTTGCAAATGTAGCATCCTAGTCACTTTTTCATTCTACCTTGACAGTTTTTCCAGTGTTTCATTTGCTTTATTCATCCTTCCAGAGTAATTTTATCAACTTCACATTTAAAAGTGTCATCCTTTGAAAATTTATTTTGTCATTCATCAGTTTACTAATTGCATCTTTGTGCTTATATGTTATTTTTGTCATTTATCAATGTGCCGATGTATCAGTATATTTATAACTTTTAACCACTGTATTGTGTTTATGAATCTTTTTTTCCCAGACACCCTGTGTGCTTTATTTTGTTATAAGATCATTTTGCCTGCAGGTAATTTTTGACAAATGTATATTCAAAATCAAGTTAATTTTTTTCAAAGTGCTTAAGAAATTAAGTGTCAATACATTAGAACAAACAGATTAAGGTGCCATTGCTGTATACATTTAACCACAAAATATAGTTAAATGTAAAATGTAAAATCAAAATGATTGAAATTAAGATTAAATTCAAGGTTTAAAAGCTAGATTAAACTGGTCGAACTTCAGCAACCTTATAAAACTAGCCTGGGTGACAGACTTTGCAACCACCCAGAGAGAAGATTCCAAAGACATGGAGCTTAACGGGAAAAAGCACACGCCAGAGATTGCCACGTTCTGTAAGCTCTTTCCAAGAAACTCAAACAACTCCTAACATAAGGAACACAAAGATCTCAGTGGGCCAAAAAGGAACAGGAACTCATGCAGGTAAATGTATTACATGCATCATCATGTAGAAAAGGGTCTGTTAAAAAAGCTAAACATGTTACTATGTTTAACTAGGATAGGCTAATGAGTGTGCCATTCATTCACTACTTTTGGTTAGGCAATAAGCATCTACCAACAAATATTCTCCGTTAAGATATCATTATTGTCCTAGGTTAATCAGCTGCTGTGAGCCCCTCAAATACCATATGCTTCTCTAAAAGAATTAGGCCTCTTGCATTTTTTGCCATGCATTCACATAATAGCAGTTTAGCACAGAAGATGGAGGTTTTGAGCTACTAACAAACTTAATTTTCTAGTCTCAGGTTTGGTTTCATCTGTTGCTATTCACCTGCAGAGTGACTTCAATACCAGACAGTTTTCCTGCGTTGTCCCTGAAAACAGGCAGTTTGGTCTTCTGGGGAATGGTATAGCTGCAAATATTACTTTTTTTTTTTTCAGAAGACTCTTCCAATTAATATGGCTTATAATCCAGAACACTTAAAATGTTTGAAATGCAGTTGGAAGAGTAAATCTGTTCATAGCATGCACAGACACAGGAACATGCATTGCTCTAATCAAGCCTCATATGGTTGTAACAGGTAACAGCTGAAAATGATGTGTACATGTATTATGAGTACAGAGGATAACATTTAGGAAGACAGTTGCATGTTTTACAAATATTAGATTCAGTGGGAGTAGCAGTGTGAAGACTAAGTATAAAATCTAAATTTCTGGATACGGTACTGCTTGTGTGTTACTTATTAACAAAAGAATGCAAGGAGTCTTATCCTGTGCTCATTACAGTGTATCACATTAATCCATGTGTAACTTGTGTTCATTTCTAAGCTCTAAATATGCTGATAATACCAATCTTTTTCCTTCCCCAACTGCTTTGTATTCTTCTTTCACTGACACTAGCACATACCACTCAATTTCCTTGCTTCAAAAATAATGGGAGGGAGCAAAGCCCCCAAATCAGGAACAATTTTAAATTATTACTCCAATTCATATAAAAAGTTAGTAGAACAATATGTTTTTCATTAACACACATTTTCTAAACAAGAAATATAAAAGTCTAATGTCTGGCATTTGTGTGATTATAAACCTTAGTGATTTACTAGAAAATTATAAAAATGTGAATGGGACAGGAACGACCTTAGGTCAACTGGTGCCCTAGGCAAAAAAGGCTCCATGGTGCCCCCCACACCACCTGGTGCCCCCATCCTGGTCTGCCTACACCAAATAAATACTGGAAAAGCACCCCTACTACAGCGGCATCCTATGCCTAGTTGGTCTATGCCTAAGGCCAGCTATGGCGATAGGCAAAATATAAGGCAACATCTAGAATGTTCTGCAAAATCAGGGACTGTTAAGAAGTATGCATTAGTAATGCTTAATAATCTAGTACTGAACTCCTATTTCCAATGTAATGGTAGACATTCAGTCTACCAACACCTACAGTTCACATGTATGTTTTTAAACTAATTAAAATAGTCTGACAAGATAATTACTCAAAAACAGCTAGTATAATCCTTCATCTGTGGTCTTTTCTGTCACTAGTTATGCAGACACATCTTCCATTCTTAGGGTGCTGCAAAAATTTCTGTTAAATGTACTATTATTCAATTCAGATGGGTATTTGGCTCATTCATGACAATAATTGAATTTAACCTCTTGAGTCCAGATTTCTTAATGCATCAATAGAATATAACAACATTACAAGTCAAAGGTAATCTTCTTCTTCTGGCTTTTCCCAGTTAGGGGTCACCACAGCAGAACTCCGGTCCACTAATGATTGGCAGTAGATTTTTTATGGTGACGAGGTGCCAGCCCAATGCCCAGCCTTCAACGAAGGCACACCCATTCACGGATGTCTTTCGAATGCCACTCGACCATGGGGAAGACATGCAGACTCCACAAAGAAGGCGCTCCAGCCAAGAATCAAAAGAGAGAACCTCTTGCTGTGAGGTGACAACGCTGCCGCTGCACCACAGCGGCTTACACAAGTCAAAGGTAAAACATAATGTTAATTTAAATGATACATTTACTGCTGTTGGGAATAATACATTTGGCAGTAGTCAGAAAATGTAAGACTCATAAAGATAAAAACTATAATTTTATTGTAAAAGAACATGTAACCACAAATGTTACAGCCATGTATTCAGTATGGAAAATACTATCTATGTTTTTGTTGATTAGGGGAATTACCCCAAAGAAAGCAAACATTGAGGATTATATAATATGAAATTATACTATAATACAACAATCTGAAGTATATACAATTTTTGAATTCTGAAAAATACACATTGCAGCTATAGTAAGATTATGTATCTAGTAAAGCAAGTTTATAGGTATCATTAGAAGACAAATATAGAAATGTAGTTTTATGTGCACCACAGAGAAGCAAAAAAAAAAAAAAAAAAAAATTGGTGGTCCTGCCTATAGGAACTTCTGATTTCTTTCCTGTAAGGTCCCTAAAAATGTTTACTGCAGTTTCAGTAAAATCAAGCTTACAGCAAACCAGGATAAATTCATAGACCTTACTGCACTTGTACAAGAAGGCGATATTGTACAGCTAAAGAAATACTAGTTACAGATTATGCAATGATAGCTTATTAGTATTCAAAAACCTGCACACTGATTGGTCAGCCCAACCAGCATGCCTGTTGTAAATCTAGCATATACCAATAGAAATAATTCTGACTGCTGAAGTACCATTCAGTGGCCAGACTTTTTTTCTATTAGTATATAGGTTCATAGGTTCATAGGTAGGTACTAGGCTATTGGCCCTAGGGCCTATATATGCCTAGCCAAAGGTACCCTGGCTTTCGCCACCCAAGAAAATTATTTTCCTGTGCCACTGTCGAGCAGAGCCACAGAAGTGATCCCTGGAGTGAATTTCCTATCTCCCATTCAATCATCAAGATTTTTCTTGAAGATCACTAATGAGGAGCTTTGTTTGATATAGATAGGTAGTTTGTTCCAGAGTATGGGAAGTCTCTGGGACAGGAATCTATCCCTCCGGCATGTTCTGTTTATTGTGGTGACAAGGTTTAGGTCCCTAGACCATGTAGCTCGTAGGGATTGGGATTTCTTTAAGTGGAGCATGTCTAAAAGCTCTGGGTTTGACATAGCTTTGTGTGTTAGGTAGAGATCGCCTCTGAGTAGGCGATATGCAATGAAGTAAAGCTGCAGTTTTTTGAGACGGTCTGCATAAGGCATCTGTTTGAGGCCAGTAATCCTCTTTGTGAGGTATTTCTGTGGCCTTTCCAGTTGTTGTAGATGTCTTGTGAGGTACATACCAAAAGGGGAATTGTACTTTATAATGGGTCTAATGAGTGATGAGTAGAGGGGAACAATGACCTCTTCTTTCCTGGATGAGAAACCTTTTGTGATGAGGTGTGCCACGTAGAAAGATTTCCTGACTACAGTGGCGATGTGATTATCAAAGGAGAGACTACTGTCCACATGTGTCCCAAGGTCTCTTATCACACTTTCAGTGTTAAGTAGACTAACGTCTATGTGGTAGTTCATGGGTACTGAGTTTTTACCAAAAGGGATGACAATGCACTTTTTGGCATTGAGCTTGAGGCCATGGCTTTGACACCAGGCATCTGTCTCAGCGAGGCCCTTTTGTAGGATGTGCACATCTTTTGGAGTTTTGATTATGGCTCCTAGTTTGCAGTCATCTGCGAACTTCGTTAGCCAAAGACCTTCTGTGTTGGCCTGTACTTCAGAGAAGTAGATACCAAACAGGAGAGGACCCAGGACTGAACCCTGTGGTACTCCACTTGTCACTGGTCTGAAGTTGGATTTGGAGTCTGCTACTTTCACAGAGTGGGTTCTGTCAGTGAGCCAGTTGGCAACCCATCTTGTGACATAGGGATTTATACCTAGTTTAGTGAGTTTATCTATAATTCCAGAGTGGGGGATGGTGTCAAAAGTCTTGGCGAGATCTAGATAGGCTGTCTGAACCACCTTACCCTTATCTACGGCTTTGGTGACTGCTTCAAAGAAGTCTATCAGGTTTAGGAGACATGATCTGCCTTTTACAAACCTGAACTGGTTGGGGTCCTGAGTTTGGAGATTACCAGTGTCATTGTTTACAAGTTCCATGATGATACGTTCCATAGCCTTGCAGACCAGGCTCGTTAGGCTAATGGGGCAGTAGTTTCTGGGGTCTGTGGTGGCTCTCCCTTTGTGGAGTGGGATAACTGTCACTGTGCGCCATTCAGTGGGCACATAGCCTGAGGTGAGGCTATGATTGAACATAGTACTTAGGTGGGGTGCCAGTTTATTCTGTAGTTCATGTAGAACACAGCCTGGGATGTCGTCAGGTCATATGGATGTTGTGTTCTTGGCTTTGGATAGTGTGTTTTTTACCTGTGCAGCTGTGATTACAGGAACTTTGCATTCTTCTGGTATAGAGATGGGCCCTTTAGGGGATGACGGGGGGGGGGGGTAAAGTTAGCACTGAACTTATCTGCCGGGATGTTGGCAATATCAGTTGGTTCTGTATATTTAGTGCCATTGTGCTGTAACTCAGAGCAGATCTGAGTGTTGCCATTGAGATTCTTGACATAGCTATATAATGCTTTGTGGTTGTCTTTAGAGTCAGTGGCAATTTTGTTTTCATAACTAGCTTTGGAGGATTTTATGAGGGATCTCAGCTTCTTACTGAGGCTAACCAGGGAGTTTCTCCAATCATGGGATTTTACTCTTTTTTGCAAAAGTTTCTTTCCTCTGTTGTAGAGTTTGTTTATGGCAGGGGACTACCAGATTGGCTTCCTTTTTTTGGAGGATAGCATCTTGGTTCTGTTAGGGATTGCATGATCCATGCACTCATGTAAGTACTTATAAAGTGCATTTGTGTAGGATTCAGTGGTCATACCTCTATTGTCCATCAGCATGGGTGTCGTGAAGTTTGCCACTTCTGTCTTAAGAAGCATGAAGTTGGCTTTGGAGAAATTTTTTACTGTGGTTTCCCTAATGGGGAGTAGGGGAGGGATGTGGATGTCTAGGGTGATTAGCTTGTGGTTGGATCAGTCCAACAAGGAATTGACCTCTGGTGTGGAGCACCGGTTGCCCATGTTGGTAATAACCAGGTCTAGGATATTGCTGCCCCTGGTGGGGGTGTGGATAAGTTGATCCATAGCATTGGAATTTATGAATTCCAGAAAACGTTGAGCACAAGAGTTGGTACATGAGTAGTTTTCCCAGTTAATGGTAAGGTAGTTGAAATCACCCATTATTAGGGTGTTAGGTTGTACCCTAATATTTTCCAGTGTATTAAGAAATGAGGAGTGGGAATCCTGGGGCATGATGGAGGATCTGTAGCAAGCTACAATTTGGATTGCCATCTTGCCCAGAGTTAGTTGCACTTGGATAATCTCGGATGCATTATGCTGAGCAACTAGCCTGGAGGTGTGGATATCCTTAATGAATATGGACACGCCTCCACCTTTAGTGTTTCGGTCCAGATGAGGTGGC
Organism: Protopterus annectens; assembly: GCF_019279795.1. Lineage (NCBI taxonomy): Eukaryota > Metazoa > Chordata > Ceratodontiformes > Protopteridae > Protopterus > Protopterus annectens. The sequence continues at coordinate 282,944,297 of NC_056734.1, read as the reverse complement.
TGAAAGGTGTGGTTTGAATTATAACCTGGTAATGCAGGGGTACTCTCTGGAGCCTTGAAACAGGTCTCTGTCACTGCACAGATGCCGATGTTCTCCATTTTAAGGAGTGCCTCGAGTGAGTGCATTTTGAGGTTTAGAATTCTAGCATTGAGTAGCAATACCCTCAGATTCTTCTTGCCTGTACCTGTTAGGGTGGTGAATTTGTCATTTGAACCTTGCCTAAAAAAGGCACTATAGGGGGTGGCTAGAGCCTTAGCCAGTATCCGGAATCCCTGGGGCGACAGGTGCAGGCCATCTCTGGCAAAGCATCGTGGTTTGTCGATCATGTCATCCCAGGCAGACAAATACTGGGTCCCCTTAGAATGACACCAGAAGCTTAGCCAATTGTTGAAGTCAATCATTTTGTCCTTGTACTGTGGTATGATTCTGGGTGATGGCAGGATGTTACTCAGGGCTAGGGTCATACCTGCCTGGGCTACAAGATCGGACAGCTCCTCCATGTCCCTTTTCATGTAGTCCAAGGAGGTACATCTCAGGTCATTCACACCAACATGGACAATGACAGAGTCATATTTGTACTTGTTATGGAGTGACCTGAGTGCATGCGTTATGTGGCGGATCCTGGCACCCGACAGGCAGCTGTTGTAGAGAGGCATTACTTTCAACGATCCAGATTTTTGCCTCATACTTTTGGTCTATTCCTTATAAAATTTGTGTTTTTCTGACAAAGTCACTGAGGAATAACGTCACCAAATAGTGACACACATTTCAATTTCAGCCTTTATATCCTTCAGACAATGCACAGTATTATAAATCTTTATTATTCTCTCAGCTTTCTAAGTTTAAAAGAGCAATATTTACAATTGGTCCACATTTTGAAGCCTGTGTCTCCCTCCTTTATTTTTAGCTTTGTCCACATTTCTTGAACTTAGAGGTGGAGAGGGACTTATAGAGGGCAAAGCAAATACAAGGGAAATCAGACATAATTCTTTAGTTTTGCAGAACATGCCTGATTTCCCTTGTATTTCTGCCCTGTCTCTCTCATACCTCTAAACAGTCCAGATTTTATAAGAATAAACTAAACTAAAATAAAAAAAAAAAAAAAAAAAAAAACAGCAGAGATCTTCCTTTCTCCATTTTTTTTTCCACAGCACTGATGTACTGTGCAAGCAAGGGAGTGTAAGTCTCATACACATGCAAAGTACATCGACAAATGCAGGAACAATGCAGAGGAACCCTATGGTGCCATTTTACAAAGACATTATTTAAGAAAATAATTTCTTTCTTAACTAATGTCATTGTATAGTAGCAATAACTGACTCATGGATGTGGATATATTGAGGATTTACCAATAGTTGGCTTTGTTTAATTACTGGAGCTTCGCCCTTTTGATCAAACTACACCAACCATGGGAAAATCCTCATATAGCTACATCTACTCATCGGTTATTGCTTAAGTATATCCTTGTATCTAAGCAGTCATCTCTGCTCAGCTATGTTAATCAGCAGCAATATAATGCAGCAGTAAAACAGAACATCAAGAACATGTGGAATAGTCCAAGTCTCATTGCTGCAGTTATAGCGAAACTACTTAATGTCACAGTGAAATGGGGTGTGCAAACTCCAAATTACTTTTTTATCACATTGCTTGTGAGACCATACTGGGAATAACAGAAAAATCCTGCTCTTGGGTAGCATCCTTTAGCACTGTGAATGAATGGAAAATACCGTTATGGCCTACAGTAGCAGCTTGCGAGTGAGAGCAGCTCTTGAGGGTTGTGATTAAAGTGCTTCTTCACATTTGCATTGGGTCTAACTTGATGGAGGGGTGAAGTAAGCCATGCAATCATTGAGTATTTTGGCCTCTACACTGATGTGTTCCTTTTTAAATTGAGTTTGGTTAGGTATAGCGCTGCGAGGCACTGTAACATGCTTCGCCTTAAGACAGACGACAATCCGCCCGTTGTTTGTATGCCTTTCATGGACTTGTACTTGGCTGGGAATGACTATTCAGTGAGATTAAACACTGTGATAACCACACTTCCCTGTGGAAGAATCTGTGCTGGTTTATGTAATAAGCACTGCGGTGTTTTTTTCTTCACTGGGCATTTCCTTTAGCATTATGTTACACTGTTAAAGGATGTTACCCAGGAAGAGGAATTTGTCAATTATTCCTGCTCCTCTTTCAGCACCCAGATGAGACAATAGCAATTGGCAGTTCACAGACCCCTTTTTAAGGTTACTATAACGTCATTTCGTGATAACATCAGCAATTACACCAGGCTTGAAATCTGGTTGCGATAATATGTAAGCACCTTTTTTTTGGGCACCACCAGATTGTAGAATTGCAAGTTTCATCAGATAACCTAGTTATGGATATGACAGAATCTATGGCAAAGCAGCAAAAGAAGGAAAGCAAAGAAAGTGAACCAAATCGCAAATGAGAGGAGTTTCATTTGTGTGCGGGTAGTGTACCCTTGTTCTATATAATGACAGAAAGGATGAGGAATAAGTTATGTAAGGGAAACTGAATGTGGAACGAGTATGTAATAGAGTCTACAAGGTCAAGCATACAATCATGAAACACCATGGACAAACAAAAGTGCTTTTATACACACAAGGCTGGGGTGACAAGGGAGGAACACACCCATACAGAGGGAGGACAAATAAGGATATGGTGGTTTGGAAGACATAAAACGCATGGGACATGACACACTACAAACTGGGGGTTACACTATGCAGGAAATAGGATGGGGTGCTGGCTATAGGAGAGCTGTCAAAGTATCTTAGACTTTGATCTACTCAGAACCAGTACAAACTTATGATCCTGTGTCTCGACCAGTTGCTATAAGGCCTACTTGGTCTCCTCTTATTCCATAACAGATGAACTTGCATAATGGAGATACAATAAGAAAATTGCAGTAAGTGTGACATGTCATTGAAATACAGTCAGATCTAAAGCAGATATCAATCCAGTGTATCCTGTTTGACAGACAGCCTTTTCAGCCTCTTGTACCAGCCCATCTCCTTGCCACGTATCTCTTCACAAGCTGAAGCATAAAAGTGCAGACAGAAATAAGTATTTGATTGAATGTTATGCACACAGCACAAAAAATGTTAAAAAAAAAAAAAAAAAAACATACATTAAATCTGCAGGCCCTTTCTTTGCATGTCAGCTTCCCACACCTGCAGCAATTCAAGACTGTAGTACCTGAGGTCATCACAACAGTATATGCATTGTCCAGCAAACTGTGGAATGTACTTAGTTCTTGTCAGACACTGGCCCAAGTCATACTAGGTAACTACTTTCTTGAAGCTTCCTCCATCATAATGATCTCTTAGCTGCTGCCTGAAGTATCTGTGAGGGCCATATTTATTTAATTTAATTTAATTTTATTTTCATATGTTAACTGGGGTACGGCACTTATCCAAATGGACTGTAGTATTTTCATTTCCATTTTCAGTCTGGGAAAGACAATACAGGCATAAAAAGTATAATAAAACACAGCTATATCAAAGATGAGATCTTGCATGCCAAAATCAGTATATTTAGATGTTGTATCATATTTACAGTTGTGTGTATATATATATATATATATATATATATATATATATATATATGGTTTGCTATCATTATGTCGACGTGCATTTAGACGTTATGAAGTATTCGAACATCAGATGTTCGAATACTTCATATTATGGCAGGTGACATGAGCAAAGGTTTGCATTGCGAATTAACTGTGCATTCGCAATTCTAACTTTCGGTCATGGGAGGGGATCACGGTACAGTGCGGTTAGGGAAATGCATCCCTTTCCTCACTGTAGTGCGATCTCGGAGTTGGAATATTAAGTTTGGGGCACAGCCCCAGAGGTGCAGGCAGCCCTGCATAACTGTGTTCGGTTAGGTAGGTAGGTGATTATGGAAAGGGTGGGCATGCTGTGTATCGCCGTAAATGTCACAAGCGACATTTTCAACAATACACCCTTGTTTTCGAGTTTACTATTATTCGAAAATGTTCATTTTCGATGCATAAATTCGAAAATAAAGACATTATTTATTTTTACTTTTGAATTTATGATAGTAAACCTATATCTATATATATATATATATATATATATATATATATATATATATATATACATGAAAAAAATTCATCTTCTTCACACACCACACAGAAGCTCTCTACCTTGAACTACTCAATCTTTAGATGAGACATTAAACTGCATCCCTATCTGTATGAGGTCATAGTTCAAGTGGATGTAAAAGATCGCATAGCACTTACTGAAAAGAGCAGGGTGTCTGGCCAAATTCTCCCTAGCCAGTATAAATATCACGTCAGGTTTCCCTGCCTAACCTCATCATTAAAGATTAAATAGATAATAAAATAAAAATAAATTAAATGAAGACATCACTAAGTTGTACCGTACCAAAAGCTAAATGTAATAGCAAAATGTCAGTTGCATAAGTACACACGTTCAATTCAAGAGTCATGCTCCATGCAAACATTCACTGATCAGTTGAGCAGCACATATGGATGTACACCTCTCGTGTGATAAAACACTGATGCAACTGTTACATGAAGTGGCTCTGGTTTATGTAATTTATAGATAATTATGCTGTGTCACTTTATTTTCTTGTCTAGCATGTAAACATTCTATAAAGCTGTGGAGTTCACAGTGCTGACAACACTTTCTATGTACCTGAGTGGCAAAGCACACAAAATTGTGCACTGCTTTTCTGAAAAGAGATTTTCTCTTGGTAGATATTTGGATTTCTTTGGTTAGGTCTAAGATATCAGGGTCATAAGAGAACAGTAGACATTTTTCTCAGGTGTATCTGTATATTTAAAAGAATGGTTTTACATGTTTATCTAGCTGTCGGCAAGTTTAGTGACTACAACTGCAGTTAACATGTTTGGGGGATTTAATATGCCATAACATTCATTTTAAGGCTAACCTCTGTTGAAAAGTATTCTGTTGTAATTTACTAAATGTTATGTGGACTGCATACAGTGGATATGTGTCTTTATGGAAGAGGTACATTTGCAGCAGCTGCATACATGCCCTTACCAGTATGCATTGATATAATCCATACGTCTTACCAGGAGTCAGGCTGCACACAAAGTGAGGCAATCATCAGCTGGAGACTTTCATCTATGCTAATGAGGACATTCTGTTACAGGGGGTCAGGCAGCATGTGTAGAGTAAGAAGAGACTAACCACTGATGGAGCCCTTGTGCCATTTCCTACTGTAGGACATTGACAAGTGCACATTGGCCCATTGTTAATATCACATAACTGATATAATTAGCCATACCAAGGAGATGGCACAGGGCAATCTGACTGGGTGATGTTTCACATAGTTTGTCTTCCAGGTTCCACAAGACTGACTGGAGTGGATGAGTATCTTGTCTGACCGGGAAGAGGAGGAGGAGGAGATGCAACAAGATTTATACTCTGGATAGAGGTTTGGCTGCTGGAGTGGAGCTGAGCCATCTGTCTACATCTTACTGACAAACAGAGCAGGTCAGTACTATGTAGCAGAGGTTTACATATGCACTCATTGCACATGCTTGATATGTCCTAAAACATTAAGTCATGATCCGTGTTTCATGGGCACATCAGCAATGCAAAAAGGCACAGTTATCAGAGCAGGTAAGGTTAATCAACAAGGAATTCAATGTATTAACATCCTTTCCCAGCATGTATATGAGCACCCATACACCATATATTCATGTGTTCACTGTTGTGTTTTTTATTTTATAGATTTGCAGCGAGAAACATTGATGAGCATCAGGTAGAAAGGATAGAAGATGGAGAATGGTCTGATGTCAGTACCTCTGTAGAGTCTGATTGTAATGCAGAAATATGTGGTTATGTGTGACAGTTAGAAAGCATGGTGACCTCCATTTCTGTCACCTTCTTGGGTTGGGAGATGGCATCCACAGAGAGTGTATATACAGCCAAATGTACTGAGCACCCTATGACTGTACTCATTGAATGCAAACCAAAACATATATGGGAGAGGTCTCCTGTGGATGAGATCTTCACAAGTATTACCGCTCTATCTGAAACAGCATCTTCAGAGGTAAGCACTGGCCAGCAAGCCACAGGTACCTGACACTATGAGACCACACAGCTGTGACCCAACATGTGTGCAGCCTTGGAGAGAAATAATCAGATGATAAGGTGTGTCATCCAAGAGTGCTCCTCTGCCACACAGTCCACAAAGGACCTTGCAAATATATTAAGTGTGGCATATGTGATGATGCTGCCCAGTACCACTGTAAGCTACCCGAGCACATGGAGCACAGCCGTCATGAAATGTCTGATCTCATGAGTGACACACACACTGTCTCAGTTATCACCTGCATGCGTCCCAATGCTATCATGTCTGCCCAGATCTGCAGCAGTATGCATTGCCTGGGTGGAGTACAAAGATGGAATGGATGTTTATGTGGGACACTGCAGGGGTCACAGTCTACACTTGTGGCTGGATCTGCCAGAAGGCGAGCCACTGTTCATCATGGCAGGCAATGAATACCTACCTCCAGGAGAGGAATTCCTCAACAGTGTGCTCCACTCAGGTCTAGGTCATGAATACCATCCCTGCCATAGGGTGTTTCAAACCCTGCCCCATCTCACTGGGTGCATTGACACAAAGATGATAATGAAATGTTGACGATTGAAATGCCAAGTGTCAGCAAGATGAAAAAAATGCAGGAGAAAAGCAAATCATGAGCATCTCTCTCCTCCTTTAACTTTCCTTTTTGCAGGGAGACAAGTCCTACCCTCCAGACTCCCCCAAACCCCCAAAACTTATATATACCAGTGTCAAGATCATCATATCTTGGGAAAAGTGAATATTCAGGGAAATGGCCATCTTAGACTTTGTATATGTAAATATGCTTTTTCAACCATTCAGTCTCCATGTTTCAGGACTTGCTATAGCAGGTCACAACATTTCAAATGGTTACTAGCACCTGGTTATGGTCATGCACCATCTCTGTCACAGCAGGAAATGATCCTTGGACCCATTTAGTATTCTGTTTAATACAGTCCCTGTATACATCTCTTGTGACATGTTTCCTTCATCTAGTTTGCACTGACAACCTTATTTTACTGTGTCCTCTTTGCAACAGCCTCCATTCTGTGTTGTACTGAGGTGATGCGTGATGCATAGTGGGACTAGAACTTACACTGACCAGCAAAGCCTGATGGAGATACTGACATGTTACGTTTAATTTGTGTAAAATTGGCTTTAAGAATATAATATCCTATAATGTCCAACCATATGTTACTACTTTGTCAGTGCTGCTGTGGACTGTGTCATCAACACCTAAGGAGATTATTACTTATTGTACATATGCCAGTTTCTAATGTGTTCTGCTGCCTTTAGCTGTATCTGTTGGGGTATCATGCAGATGTAATGCAGCCACATAGTCAGGATGTTAGACCTGCTCACACATTATCAAGTTACCAAGCATATCATGCACCACAGAGTTCTTGCTGGCTGTTTCTGGAGTATTGTAGAGAGGCACTAGATGTATCAAGGCAAAAGCAGGCTATGCTTTTACCAGCCTAAACAATTGTTTGATGATGTTATTGGTCTGGACATGGCAGAGCTGTAATAAATCTCTGTCATAAATTCATGATTGTGCACAGGGATCATGAACCAGGGTTCAAAGAGAGTATCCAGCATGAACTGCAATACTCAACACAATAGCATGTTTTAAACAGGATTGGCTATGTGCATAGAATGTGTATGTATCAACATGTTTCTACCCACTGTGCCATCATTTACCAACCTGTTGGCCCTATGTGAAATTAACAAACTAAATGCAGACATATGTCAGATGTATGTGGGAGTCATGTGAACTAGTTGGGTGCTTCAGATATATATTGAAAATAATCCCATATGCATTGCAGAACACTTGACCATTTAGGGAAGGGTAGCTCTTTTAATTGTATAGCTTATGAACCATGTGCTTTTATTGCTACATAAATGCAATCTATAGCACCACATACATTGGGAAGATGTGTGATGCTGGAGAAACTACTATTAGCACTGTCTCTCTCTCTTCTGTAGTCCTGGACGACCATATATGCTCTTCATCATGCTGTAGCATGAGATCCAGGTGCTTATTGAGTGTTTGTGATGCATGTGCATGTAAAATACTGTAAGCCTCCCAGAAGGTCTCTGAAATGTTCCTGAAGCTAAAATAGTAAGGGCTACATATACTTTCACATTATTACGGATGGGATGACCATTCATTTCCCTAGATTCAGCATGCAGATGATATGCATTAACCAAGCTTCTGATAATATATTCTAAACCATTCTTTAGTGAGTTACTACAGCCTCTTTAGTCAAGAAATGGTACATCAGCCATTGTCTGCAGTGCTTCCCAGAAGGAAGACTATAGGGATAGGCAACTCAGTCAGCAGTGCCTAACGCTAGTAAATGCTGCTGAGTGCACAAAGCTATAACTGTGAATAGGGCTACACAATGCAATACAAGGATGTTTGGTGTGCATTTCCTCTGAATAAAGAGCAATGACATCAGCACTGACTTCCATAAGTCATAACATGGTTTTATTCCTTTACATCTTATTATTCACTAAAACTTGATTCTCCTGCAGGGACAGACACCCTCTCCCCCTGCTTCATATTGCAATGTAGGGGGTAAATTGTTAGTCTTCTGATACATATCTGTAAACTTTGCTTAACTCAAAACTTGATACCCAATACATGGAAAACAGCAAAAATCATAGCTCTCCCTAAAATTTCCAACCCTAAGTTACCCAGGGATTAATACCCAATCTCCATCCTCCCAACCTTGGAAAAAAATCATAGAAAAAGTGGTCTATAGTCAACTCTCAAACTATATAAGTCAACATTGTCTTCTTTTTTCCAAGCAACATGGTTTCTGGTCCAGCCACAGCACTTCCACTGCACTTTGGACCTTCACTGATCCCACCCTTTTAGATATGTACAGTGGCCTACTTACTGGAGCCATATTTATAAATTTTGCCAGAGCCTTTGACCTGCTTAACCACCCAGTCCTATTTAACCATCCTACTAATATTGGGATTAGCCCTGATGCTATCCCCTGGTTCCAACTCTATCTGTCTGACATTACATACTAGATCTCATTGTCACAAACATGGGGACAAAAAGCTCCACACCGGAAGTATATCCCTCATTGGTGAGATCTGATCATAAACTAATCTCACTGGAAATCCACATCCCGCCCCCCAAACAAAAGACCATAGTGAAGAACTTCTCTAAAGCAAACTTCACACTACTCAAGACTGGTGTGGTATCCTTCAAGGCCCCTGAGTCAGAGGAACCAACCCAAGCTGCGGAAGCCCTTACAAATGCCTTCTATGAACACCTCCAGGACTGCATGGATCAGGCAATCCCAAATAAAACCAAGACTCTTTCCACAAAGGCAACGTCCAGTCTGGTGGACCCCAGCCATTAACAAACTTTACAATAAGAGGAGAAAGCTATTACATGATAGAACAAAATCCATAAAAGGGAAGTCCCTGATCATTATTAGTAAAAAATACGAGCACTCATAAAATCAACTAAGGCCAATTTTGAGAGAAAATTGCCATGGATTCAAAGGACAATCATAAGGCCTTTTTCAGCTATGTTAGGAACCTGGGTGGAAACTCACAGATATGCTCAGAATTAGTCCAAAATGATACAAAAATCACTGAACCCACAGACATTGCCAACATACTGGCAGACAGGTTCAGTGCAAACTTCACCCCTCTCCCCTAAAGGAGAGATAACTATCCCAGCCGAGTGTAGCCTCCCGGACATCTCAAATGCGCAGGTGAAAGCTGCTCTTCTAAAGCTAAAAACACAGCATCAATGGGACGGATGGTGTCCCCAGCTGTGTGCTACACGAGCTAAATGAGGAAAACCCGCACATAAGGCAGCTGTTTAATCTCAGCCTTACCACAGGATACGTGCCCAAGGAGTGGCGATGGCAACTGTGGTCCCACTCCACAAAGGTGGCGCCTCACGGACCCTGGTAATTACGCCCCATAAGCTTAACAAGTCTAGTCTGCAAAGCTATGGAGAGGATCATAATGGAGCTCATAAACAAAGATATAGGGACTTGCAGACATTGGACCCGACCCAGTTTGGCTTTGTCAAGGGAAGATCATGCCTTTTGAACTTGGTCGACTTCTTGAAATAGTCACCAAGGCCATTGATGAGGAAAGGCAGTCCATACAGCCTACCTTGACCTTGCACACAATACCCCACTCGGTATTGTAGAAAAACTTACCGGCTTAAATGTAAACCCATATGTCACAAGATGGGTTGCAAACTGGCTTAAGGACAGAACCCACAGGGTTAGAGTTGCTGGCGCTGTGTCAGACTCCAAGCCGGTCACAAGTGGTGTCCCACAGGGCTCGGTCCTTGGCCCCGTATTGTTTGGCATCTACTTCTCAAAGTACAGGCCAACATGGGAGGACTTTGGCTGACAAAGTTTGCAGATGACTGCAAACTGGCCATAGTGGAAAGTGCATCGGACACTGATATCCTTCAGAAGGGACTCACGGAAACAGATAGCTGGTGCCAGAGCCATGGCCTGAAGTTAAACGCCAAAAAATGTATAGTCATACCCTTCGGGAAAAACAAGGTAACCCTAAGCTACCATATAGGTGGCAATCCACTAAGCACAGAAGAGGTTATCAGGGACCTGGGGACCCAGGTTGACAGTGGCCTTTCTTTGACACTCACATTGCTAAAGTGGTTAGAAAGACCTTCTACATTGCCCACCTGATCATGAAGGGATTCACATCCAGATCTAGTGAGGTCATTGTTCCCTGTACTCTTCACTTATCAGACCAATGATCGAGTACAATGCCCCATTCGGGATGTATCTCACCCGACATCTGCAGCAATTGGAGAGACCCCAAAAGTTCCTCACCAAAAGGATAAAGGGACTCCAAAATCTGTCATATGCTGCCAGATTGAAGAAACTCCAGCTCTATTCAGTCGCATACCGTCTGCTCAGAGGTGACATGTGCCTGACATACAAGGCCATGTCCAACCCGGAATTAATGGACATGCTCCACCTCAAAAATCCAAATCCACCAAAACCACTAGAGCAAGTGACTTAAACCTTAGCACGGATATAAATAGGACGTGCTGGAGGGATAGATTTATCACTCAGAGACTCCCTATGCTGTGGAATAAAATCCCGGTCCATGTGAGGCAGAGCACCTCGCTGACTCTGTTCAAGAGAAATCTAGACCTGTGGATGGGAGATCGGGGTTTACCCGGGAATCATCTCTGTGTCACTGCTGGACAGAGGCACAACAAACTAATGGGCACAGTATTTTTTCATATAAGGGGCTAGGCTTATAAATGCCTTAGGGCAGATAGCCTAGTATAAACCTATGAACCTATGAACCTATTTCTCAGTAAATTTTAACAATGCATTAACCACCACTCCCTTACTTAAAATAGCCCCTCAAGACTCTCTTCTTTAGTCCATGTTTATAAATAAGTTATACTCGACCTTCCCCAGTTTCCAATCTTACTATACACTGAAGATATAGTTATCTGCCACTCTAGCCACACAACCCACTCAGTTCAACATCATCAGCAAAAGGATTTCCTCTTCCTCATTAACTGACTCAGTAGCAAAAAACTATTACTTTACATTTCAAAAACTAATACTATGCTCTTTGGAACATCCACCAAAAGGCAAAAGTGTCCCAACTTGTTTCTTATTCTTGACCACTTTAATACTGCCATTGAGCAAGTTAACACCTTCAGATACCTAGCAGTCTGGCTTGATCCTTCACTTAATTTCCATCATCTTGAAAACACACAGAAAAAGATAAAATCCTTACTCTTTTGGGCAAACAAATTTTCTTCTTTTCTTTTCTCCCCCATCCAACAAAAATGCTATTGGTAAATGGATCCTTCTAGCCTAGCTTGAGTACTACCTACCTCTTGCATTTTCTGTCGCCAAAAGAAACTCTACCAACATCCAAGCACTCTCTAACACCATCTGCTACTTCATCACAATACAAAAAATAAGAAAACAAAGAGGAAAAATAGAAAATAGAATTAGTAATGGAGAAGTTAAAGAAATAGAAACTGAGGTTATGGATTACCTATGAAGTGAATGATTTAGTATAGAAAATATAACTCTGATAACATCACAGCAGGACAGAGTAATGGATCCCCAAATTAAGGAAAAAACGTTGGAGTGGGAAACATCTGTTCAATTGCCATATGAAGATACTTTGGAGCCTTCTTTAGAAAACCAGTACAAAAGTTCAGTTGAAGTTGCACAGCAAGGGAAGGAACAGGAAACTGTGGGAACTCTGACGTAGTCAATGTTGTGAAGTGATAGGCCAGTGAATTCCCATATGAAAGAGCAATGGATGACACAGGGTGAAACTGAAGAGAATGTGGCACAGGAAGATGCTCTTGAACTTTCTGTAGAATGCCCGCAGGAAATAGAGAGCAAAGAATGTGCCATGAGTTTAGAAGAAAATGATCTAAGAGAAGGGTTGCTTGATTTAATAGAGATGGGTAGACATTAAGATCAATGCAATAAATAGACTATAGAAAGTCAATAAAACCCAAAAAGTTAGAAGTTTGATAAAACAAATTAAAACAGTAATTAGGACTATTCATAGAAATTCATGCAATATAACAGAAGTAAATAGGATATACTACTGTGCAAATAAATTAATAACAGATAGTCTTACCACAAAAACACAGAACAGTAAGGGGAGAAATCAAATGCCATCATGGAAGTATCAAATAGAGAAAACTACAAAGCAATTAAGACAAGGAGTGTCACTGAAAGAAGAGTATAGAAGAGGGACAGATCAACAAAAATACTCAGAAATATAGACGTGATAAAAGCAATGCACATTATCAGAACAGATCAGGATCTCTTGTGCACTATCGCAAATAATAAACTAAAAATATCATCACAGGCAGAAAAACTTAGGAGATATGCAGATAAATTTAAAGGAAAAGTACAAAATAATCAATTTATTGATGACCCAAAAATGTTTTGCAGAGAATTGGGAAACAAGGCAAAAGGAATTGAAACATCACCAAAAACAGATACATTTGAAGAAATATCGATGAAGATCCTGTGGAACATAATAAAGATGCTGAATGGATAGAAACAGTAAAAGAAAGAATACGAAGTTCAAATGTACAGGATATGAAATGGGATGTAATGGCCAAAGAAATTGAAAAAAAGTTAAGATAGGCTCCTAATTAGAAAACCCCAGGCCTAGACACAGAACTTAACTTCTGACAAAAAGTATTAACATCTTTACATGAAGATTTAGCCAAGATTTAGAACTATTTGTATGCGCACCCCAAACAGACAGCAACCTTGTTAACAACAGGAAAAAAACACTCCTACTTAAGGGTGAACCTGCAAGCTATCTTAAAAACTATAGACCAATAACTTGCCTTCCAATGATGCATAAACTATACATTGGAATTGATGACACCAGAGTTTATAGTCATTTAGAAGAAAACTCAATCATGGCAATAGAACAAAAGGGTAACAAAAGAAAGTCATAAGGAACAAAACATAATTTGTTGTTAAATAAAGTCATAATGGAGAACTGTAAAAAGGGGAAGAATCTAAGTCTGGCACAAATATACTACAAGAAAGTATTTCACAGTATCCCACATTCATGGCTAAAAGACTGCTTAAAAATGTATGAGATACACACTACACTGGTCAATTGTATGACAGCGACCATGAAACAGTGGCAAACCATTTTACAGTTAAGCCATGATAAAGGATAAATTATTGTTCCAGGGATAAAAATTCAAAGGGGGATATTCCAGGGTGACTCTTTGTCACTGTTGCTCTTTTGTCTTGTCCTTAACTCATTAAGTTGTCTACTTAACACATTAGATCATGGTTACAATTTGGCTCCCAGAAAACAACATAGCGTAAAGACTTCTCATCTTTTTGTGGATGATTTAAAACTGTATAGTTCATCAGATGAGGAAGTGAAAGCACAATTGCAAGTGGTCAAAACTTTTTCAAATGATATAAGAATGTCATTTGGTCTTGATAAATGTGCAAAAGCAACCTTTAAAGCAGGAAAGCTGCAGCAGCAGCAAGAAAACATCAGTCTGTGACAGGAATGTAATATATAAGAGCTTGATCAAGAGGGGGTGTATAAATATTTGGGAATTTATGAATGATCAACAATAAAACATGAACAAATGCAAATAAAACTTAGCAAGGAATATTACTGAAGACTAAAGTTAATACTGAAAATAGTGCTGACATCTAGAAACAAAGTCCAACGTATAAAATAATTTGCTCTTCCTGTCCTAACGTACAGTTTTGGAGTGACTGACTGACCCCAAATGGTGTTGGATTGGTTGGACAGGAAAACAAGAAGAATGCTTTATGCTTATCAAGCGATTTATAAAAATCAGTGTATACCAAGACTATATATTTCCCATTCTGAAGGAGGCATGAGCTTCCTCAAAATTGATTACATGTATAGATCTGCAGTTGTAGGGCTGCATACATATCTACTATCCTCACATGACCCAAACATAGTGATGGTTTTAAAACATGAGGAGAATAAGTCTAAGATGACTTCCCTGCTTAGTTTACCAGAAGCATATCAATGGAAAGGGGGAATGGAAATCAAGTCAGAAGTAAATAAAAATCAGGCAGCAACTGAATATGCCAAAAAACAAAAGAAAGAATATAAGCTGAAGGATCAGATGAGAAGGCAAGAAATGTGGAAAATGCATAAATATAGTTGCAAGTATAGAATACTCTTGGAACAACCTCATGTTGATCAAGATCAAATGCAGGAATGGTTAAAGAGAGGAGAATTTAAACCAGAAGATGAAAGGTTAATATTGGAGGCTCAAGACAGTGGACTACATATATGTTGATTTATAAAGTCCATTGAACATGTGGGAGAAACAGACAAATGTAGGTTTTGTAAAACGGAATTGGAAATAGTCACACATCTTTTAGCTAGTTGTGATATACTAATGGCAGAAGGACTGCATAATGAAAGGCATAATAATGTGGCAAGACTGTTACATAGGGGATTGTGTAAATATTATAATAATGAAGCATCTGAGAAAACATTAGAAACATGAACCAGAAAGCATTGTAGAAAATGATAAAGTTTATATCACATGGGATCACCTATTACCAACAGTTCAAAAAATAGATGAGAGAAAACCAGATTTAGTAGTCCATGAAAAGAAGGCAAAAGTAGCATTAATCACTGAAATTGCTACACCCAGTGATCACACAGTGTCTTATGTATAGACAGATACAAAGTCATAATGCCAGAATTTGGTAGCAGAAACAAGGGCAATGTGGAAGAAGGATACCCAGACAGCTCCAATAGTAGTAGTAGGAACAAAAGGTCTTAGAAAAAATAATTTACAATTGTACTTAGATATATTACCAATACATGTAAATTGTCATGAATTGTAGGAGTCAGTATTGGGCACATTGTGGGTGCTGTGAAGAGCACTTCTGGCTAATATGAAAGAGTAAAACAATACTAATTTCATGAACTTTAATCATACTTTGACTTAGGAATGGGGTCCATCCCTGTCATACTATTAGAAACTCAAAAGGCGTGGAGAAATTAAAAATAGCCTAAGCCAGCTGGCTGTCAGTTCAGCAATGAGCCAATCTACTTCTTAGCTCTCAACTTTTCTGGATCCTATTATTGAGCAACCCAATTAACAACCTTTAAGACAGAATTACAGTAACAGATGAGGAGACTATACATACAGAAGAATAAAATGTTTTAAAATAGTCAAAACATTACATGCAACCAAAGAGTAACATTTTGGACTGAGGAACATATTGCTATCCAGCTCAGTGGACAAAATGTTGGGAAAAGTGCACAAAGTGTGATTGTGCTTCAAAATTATATGCCATCTCACAACTATGGTAACCTCCTGCATTTGTGACCCAATCCTAGCACACTGGGTCAGTAAAACAACATGAATCTAAGTAGCTAAAGTGTGTGTCCTATTCTACAATGGAAATGACAAAGTGAAAATAAACTCTGTTTTGATGTTTGTAAACTTTTCTTTTTAATTGTTTCTCAATTTTGTTTTTCAAAACATAATAGTTCTCCTACAAATGCAACTACCACCTTTGCGTACATTAGTGCAGACCCTTGACTGAAATGTTACCAAACTCGCATCAGTACCAGATACTAAGACTGAGATGGCAGAAAGAGGTGTTATTGAAATATTCTGACGATACCTTATTAAATTGCAAGTTCAAGTTTTTTGGGTGTTTTCTTTTCACATAACACTTTTAGACTTGCAGTTCTGAGAACTGCAGATGTAGTTCTTGCAATTTTAGGAATAACATAGATTACACACCATCTCTGGTCAGATAAACAAATGCTGGAGTATCTTGCATTAAAGTACAATGCTTCCAGAATATTCATTTTCTAACTTAGCAATAATCAATAATCAAAGACTCTACTCAATAATTTTTATAGGCAACTCTATATTAAAGCATATACCAGTTGTCATCCAAAAATAAAGTATCTTGAAATGGAAAACAATAAAGTTCTTCTTTTACCATCACGTCAGAGATTATTACTTGGTCTGAGTTTTCTATACCAAGAACAAAAATCTTATTTACATGAAATTAGGTTTAATGATACAATGAAACAGTTATAACCCCATGTGAATGATATAGAATGAGTTACTAAGATGCAGCATGTGCAGAAACGTGAAGGGTAATGTTACTGCCCCTCTTGTAAAAGAGAAATTGTACTTAATTAACTACAGTGCCTAAAAAGCTCAGCTTAAAATATATATGCACATGGAAATTGAAGTATTTCTGGAAGATATATGCCAGGACATATGGAGAAAGGTATATGTATTTTATTTTAGTATTTATTAAAAGTATTCAAATGATTAGGAATTAAGCACATACCTCTCAACCTGTTAGAGCAAGAAATCTGGGCAAAGGCATAAAAAATGGGGGGGGGGGGGGGACAAAGGGCCAAAAATAGGAACAATTTTTAAATATTGCTTTTAACAAACTTAGAATGTTGATATAATAATGTTTTGCATTAATATGAATTTTCTGAAGGGTATGAATTCTGAAACTCAAATGTCTGTCATTATGTTCTATCCTCACTCTTTAATGATTTGCCAGTAAACCACAATTTTATGAGAAGCCAAAAATATGAGGTCAAAATATGGATATTCTGCAAAAATGTGTTCATTTCAGAGGTATGATTAAGCATCTTATAGCAGAGATAAGTAATAAACAAGCATCATCAGTTAGATTAATACAATAAAACTAAAAGAAACATAAAAAGAATGTATTATAAAAAATTCAAAAGTGCAACTATTTAAATATCCTAAGATACCAGGGGCCAAATACATCATCCTAATATTGAGGTAGGCAGACTTCTTAATGCATTTCTCATTTCTCAGATTCAAGCAATCAAATTAGGAATTGTAGTTTTTTTTTCAGTTTCACAGGAATTGAGATAAATATGCTCAAGAAACTGTACCCAGTGTTTCAAGTTTAGCCTATGGAATAGCCAACAGCTCCACCCCTTGATGACCTGAAATTCCTAACCAGAACATACGGTGTTAGAAATTGCTTTAAGAAACAGGATCCCATCTGTGAGGGGCAAGGAAGGGAAGGTTTAATTTCTTAAAGGCAAACCTGGCAACCAATGGGAGCCAGCACAGATCCTGCAGAACTGCACTTGTATGACTGGCCCTAGGAGAGCCAGTCAATGACCTGACCATGGACTAATGCATCCACTGCAGATGCACCAGGTCAACTCCAGTAAGCCTGAAATAAAGACAATTAGAATAGTACAAGTAGGATAGGGACAGTGCATTTATGGCCATGGCCAGGTCCAAAGAATGTATGAGATCATTGATCTAGGCGATATTCTAAACACTAAAATAGTATGCCCTAATAAGTGAAGACATGTGGTTCTTTAACATCAGTCTGTCCTCAAGAGACACACCCATATCATAGACTTGAGATACAAAATCTAGTGTTTTTCCCTCATAGGTGATCAAGGTAAAAATCAGTGGAAGATATGAGGAGTACACGACTGCATGAAGCAACAAGGAGGACTTCTGCAATAGCTCATCTTGTAAATTCTTGTATTTAGAACATATAACCGAAGAGAGTCCTGGGTACAAATCCACTGAGGCTTGCCTAAATAGCTGGCAGTTGTTGTAAAGGTTTGAGGTTGTGGGCTGTAGCTCCTATGTTACAGGTCTGATTCTCTCACCCATCATTTGCCTCCTGCTTGACCTTGAGCAAGTCACTTAACCAGACATGGTTTGGAGGCAACTGGGAATTTGGGCTAGGTTCTTCAATGGTCTCCTGGCCTGTAGGCTGGGTAACTACCTATGAACAAGGACTCTTGTGTTTTTCAGATTGATTTTTAAATGATTAATCTCAATCTGTGTGCAGTAAGCTCCAAGAAATCCTCAAGAGTGATGAAATCCAACAACTGGTCCTGAAAGATGACAGGAATAGGCTAATATCATATGTGTAAGCCTGATCATTTATACCTCTCCCATAACAACCTTGTGATATGCATACCGTGAGCAACAAGAGAACCAAAATAGAACCTAGGTGTACACCTCATTCTAAATGCCTAGAGGAACTAATCCCAGATGCTCCCTTCTGCGTGTAGATAATGAAATATGAAAAATACTCCAGCACCCCACCAGTAAAGCTGTAGTAATGCTCCAATGCCATAAAATTCTGTAGTACTCAGAAAGACTAAGACTGAATACATTTTTGTATCTCTTGCCACAAGGAGGAAATTTGATATCTACACAGGGCAGTCTCAGTACTGTGCTTCAGCTTAAAACTGTATAAAGAAGGTGATGGAATGTCAGATAAGAATATCATTGTGTATACATGGCCCCTATAACTTTCCTATAAAAGAGAACTTAGAGATAGGGTAGCAATTCCCCAGGCCACCTGGACCTAATGATATTTTGAGAAGATGGGTGACCAACGCCTTTTTAAGAGAGTGGGGAACACCCCTTATCTCAGTGAAGATATTGCAGTACAGACATGTAAATGGCTGTATTGAGGCTGCCATACTTATTAGAAGTAAGCCCAAATCTAATACCAAAAACAAACATCACTGGTGGAATATTTACAATAACAAGGTATATAACAAAAGAAAAAAAAGTCATGGCTAAAACCAGAAAGAACAACCGGCATAGAACAAGAGCTCTTTGATTCAGTTAAACAAGACACTAAGAGGCCTAACAAAGTCCCAACAAACAAGGTCATTTCTAACAGGCTAAGGACAATCACAAGACCTTTTTCAGCTACATCAGGAATCTTAAAGGTAACACTCAACAGTGTGCAGAACTGGTCATAAATGGCATGACATTCACTGACTATGATGACAGCATATCTACTGGCTGATAAATTTAGCACTAACTTCACCCAACAACTAACCCCACCACACACTTGTGAAATTCCTTCTAATATACCCCCAACTATCAACAGGGAGCAGGTCCTGGTAGTATGCACTAAGGCCAAAAACACTGCTTCAATGGGTTCCAGTAATATACTCAGTTGCCTCCTAATTAGCCTAAAATATGACCTAGCAAGACCACTTGAGGTACTCTTCAACTACAGCCTCAAAACAGGTTACATGCCAGGTGAATGGAGGGCCACAACAGTCATCCCTCTTAACAAGGGAAGACATCAACTGACCCCAGGAACTACAGACCCATCAGTTTGACAAGTCAAATATGAAAAGCCATGGAAAGAATTATCATGGAAATGATCAACAAGGACATAGGTGATCTACAGACACTAGATCCATCCCAGCTTGTCTTTGTTAAGTGAAGTTCTTGCCTACTAAACCGAGGAGACTTCTACAAGAGGGTCACCAAGGCTACAGATGAGGGGAAAATGGTGCATTCCGCCTATCTTGACTTGCCAAAGAAGTTTGATACAATACTCCGCTCAGTTGTTATTGACAATCTCTCAGAATTAGGCATAAATCTCTACATAGCTCACTGAATTGCTGGCTGACTCACAGATAGAACACAAGAAGTTAGGATCAGTGAAACCACCTCCATCAGGAGGCCAGTGATCAGTGTAGTACCCCAGGGCTCCATTTTAGACCTGCTCCTGTTTGGCATCTACTTCTCAGAAATCAAGACTAATGTTAAAGGCCTCCAGCTCACCAAGTTCACAGATGACTGCAAATTGGGAGCTATCACAGATTCCCCTAATGACACCATCATTCTACAAGAGGGCCTAACACAAACAAATGACTTGTGCCAAAGCCACGGATTAAATCTTAACATGAAGAAATGTATTATAGTTCCCCTTCGGAAATCATCCACCCAAGCTAACCACTCCATTGGTAAAACACCCCTAATAGTTGACCCAGTAGTTAGGGATCTGGGAGAAAATGTAGATAGTAATCTTGCCTTCAACCAACATGTAGCCAAGATAGTAAGAAAATGATTCTATTTCACCCAACTCATAATCAAGGGTATGTCATCCAGGTCCAAGAAAGTTATAGTAACACTCTTCTCAGACCTTGCTGGAGAGATTGATATGTGTCTCAAAAAATTCCTGTGCTATGAAATAAGCTCCCAATCTATGCAAAGCAGAGTTTATTCCTGACCCTAATCAAATAAAACCATGATCACTGGATGGGAAATTGCAAATTCACCTCTGATCTGGCTCTCATGTCTGTGATGGAAAGAGGTTGGCAGTAACTATGTAAGTAAATTAATCCCATACACCCATAACCCTTAGCTACCTCCTTACTAACATACTCCCACCATATAGGCATCCAAGGTGCACTGAGACAAAACTGTTTTGGGTTGCATGTCTAGACTTATAAATACTCTTGGGGTCATTAGCCTTGTATAAACCTATAAAAATAATTGGATCTAGTGAATCAAGACAATATATCACTAGTATTATAGGACTAGTGTCCAAAACTGCAACATGTATGGCACACAAAAGAGAGAATCAGAATAAACCTCATCGTTGGTTGAACTCGGCCACACAAAAGTCTGCTCTATCCACATCCAAAGTAAATGCACCAGAGGGCGGATCAACAACAATGAACTGCCTATTCTTAGCAATTTTATCTGCAAAGATCCATGTAGTTTCCTCACACTGTTTGGAATATGAAACCTACCAAGTTGCATAATAGTCTGGGCTGCACAGCTTGGCAGCTACATAGAACAGCACAGCTGGATGAATCAATGTTGTAAAATGTTACTGGACACAAAGGCTGCCTTTTATATAATGAAGCTCATTCTGGCATACTGCCAATCAAAGACAAATTTGCCCTCATGAAGTTCAGCCCTTTGCCACTTTCCCTCCAGCTTTTGTCCAAGCCTAATGAGTGCGTGCAAGTCATTTGTCAGTTCATAGCTGCCTGCATACAACTGGCATAAGAGGTGCAATCACTGGTGCAAGGATATATATAGTACCAGTGGCAGTAGCACTATAGGTCACTGCTAATAAATGGGGGTCCTCTGTATTACTTCACTAAATTAGCTGGTCAATTAATAGGGACAGTGTCTCATTATCTAGCTTCCTAAGATCATGGCAAACAACCAGCTCACATTTAGGGGTGATGATTTGGGAAGTTAGTTTGAAGTTAACCATGTAATGGTCAAACCAGAAAATTAGTTCTACCATTTGGTCCCTGGTTTCTAGACCAAGACGGAATATTAAGTCCAATGAGTGGAAAATCAATGGGCGGCTGTATAAACTACCTCAGTGAAGCCAAAAGTCTCTAAAACAATGAGTAATTGTATGGGAAGCTTGCAGTTATCAGCATCAACCCAAACATTAAAATCCCTAACTATATGACATCTCAGGGGCCCATGAATTAGGCTGAGGAAGAAATCTGTCACCTCGTACATAAAAGCCCAAAGCAACCAGTTGGATGGTAAACCAAGTACCATACATCCTGACATAACATATATGAAGGAAATAGATATTCTAGCTTCAACCTGGCATATTGCAAAACACAGAAAATGCACATTCTACCCTCATAATTCTTATTTCAGCCCTGGCTATGACACTGAATGACACTGGGAGATAGAGGCATGTTGATATGGACATTCAGCCAGGTGTCTATATAAGAGCCAGATTTTAATACTGAATAAAATTAAGGACAATTTCTGGATTGTTTCACATAAATCTGGTGTTAAAGAATACCACCTTATTTAGGCCAGCATTGGGAAGGTAGCTCTTCCGTAATAGTTGACAATCATTTTGCAGCTCTAGAGGTTCCATAAAGAGGTTAGGGTCAACCCTGTACCAGTAATGTTACAACATCTGGTAATACCAAGATATATGTGCCCTGACTTGGCATCCTAAATCTGGGTGAACAAAATCCAGGCCACTCCCCCTCCTGATAGCTCCTTGCTATTCTCAGCCTATAACACCTAAAGATATCTCAAGGGTCTGAAATCTAGTTGACAAATAGATGAAGGGCAACAAGAGATCATGAATTTATATAAATTCTACAAATATGGATTCCCTTTAAACCAACTAATCTAACTAAATATAAAATCCTTAAAGAGGGCATCCCTGTGAATCAGTTAGCAAAAAAATCAGAAACTGCTGTAGAATTTACATTATCAGTGAGAGGTAGCACCCACACAATCCACCATCCCTAACACTAGTCTGCTTCTGATCAAAACTGAACATTAAGTCAGATTAATAAACAATAGGCTCAGACACGTGCATTTAGATACACATATTTTGGTCAGTCTTGGCAATGCAAACCAGATCACAAAATGCTAGCCAATACAGTAACCATATCTGACTGAAACAATATTTCAACAAAATTGCATCAAGCCACACCTGCTGTTTCAAGATCCATTTACCCACAAGAGCCCAGAAGCATTAGTAAATCATAAAATGCAGATGATTTATCAGTCAATGTTTAAATAGTCTTAACATCTCCACTGACATGAATATTAGCACATAAACAACTGGTCCAACCACTGTATATGTGGGCCATCCCATAACAGTTCACTAAAGATAAGCAAACAGAAAATGTACTCAGATAATTAGCAGGGTAACACAAACTCATATTTGCACTTATTTACTAATCAGATTTCTGCTAAATACCTCTATTAATTGATCACAAAGAGATCTCAAAGAGAAAAACATAATATGTTTAAATAACTACTAAGGCCCCAAAACAATATTCTATGAACTAATCAATATATGTCCAAGAATAACTCATGTATGCAACATTAGCTACAGCATCAGCACCAAAAGTGGAAAATAACAGCTAAGCAATCTTCAAAGCACACATTAATGGAGAAGCACAACTCTTAGAACAATAAATTGGTCCTCCGAATAACAGGAGAAAAAGAGCCACTGGCAGTAGTCTAATAACACTTCTGTACCAGCTGGCAACAGCAGCAGTGATAACATGTAAGATATAGATCACTACCAATCTGGTCAGCAAAACATAGCATATATAAGGAAGAATGTAGCAATGTTCCCAATATTAAATCACAGTGTTACAATGGTAATAAAATCCCTTCCCCAGACAGGTCATAAAGAATCGCAGCTGCATAATTTAATACACCAATTAAATGATAAACCAAGGTCCGGATTCCATAATGTTCACAGAAGCTATTTGAGGATGGACAGCGCAGCACACTGAAAGAACATTTCAGCGCACCTGCTGCAGATGTGATTCCAGAAGTCATGCTGAAGGTAAACTGAGTACGTAAGTATTCAGCGTAGGATAATTAGTGATTCTGAGTAAGCCGGTCTAATTTCAAAACACATAGTACACACACAATGCAACTCAAATGAGACAAACAGCCACACTGACTCTGTTTCTAAAATCCTTGGTGCATACTTTCCGGATCCCAAAGAGTTCAAGCAAATAATATGGAGTACAGAAAAAGTCATAGCAAAACTGAAAAAAGAAATCAGATTAATATGCAACCTGCTGTTAATATACTGCAACAGGCTGCAGTGATGCAAGCCATACATGAGGCTGTGGCTGTGCATCATAGAAGGCAGCCAGCTAGAGTCAGAGCAAGGCTGCAACTAAACTACTTATTAGAGCAGTAAATAATCAATAGATACCAGATAGACAGACAACTGGTGCAGGCTGTCTGCAACATATGTGTCCCACACATGTCTGTGCAGACCCTGCGAGGATACCCCATCATCTCTGAAAGCAGTATGTCCCGGCCTGGGTTTACTTACATCTGGGACATTCCAGAGACACATAGGGGATGAAATGGGAGTGTCACAGACAGCTGCCAGCTGCATCCTGGCAAAATTCCTGGAAGCAATGTGCAGGAAGGTGGATGACTACATCCACTTTCTATCCACTCCATGGAGAGGAGAACTGTAATGCATCAGTTCTGTACCACTGCAAACTTCCCACATGTACTCGGTGCAATAGATTGTGCACACATACCTATCAAGACACCAGTACATCCAGAAGCAGACCGATGCATAAACAGAAAGGGATGGCCATCCATCAACTGCCAAGTTGTGTGTGCAGCACATGCCAGCATAACAAATATTATGGCAACACAACCTGGAAGTGTCCATGACCCTGCCATTTGGAGGGAAAGTTGACTCAGGGCTGCATTTCAGCAAGGCAAAACACCTGAGGGACTGCTACTGGGTAAGTACAGGAACACAACTAGGATGCAATTTAAGGACACCCTTCTCAATAATATCCATTCTTAATAAAAGTGTTTTTCTTCCTCACAGCAGGTGACTGTGGTTATCCACTTGAGCCATGGCTAATGACCCGGTTCCGTAAACCATCAGACCCTGCAGAGGAGGTCAACATTACAGCACACGCAACAACCAGAAACACCAGAGAGTGTGTGTTTGTTGCACTGAAAGATAGGTTTGGATGTCTGGACACATCCAAGGGTGCACTGCAATACATGACTGAGAAGGCAACACAGATGATAATGGTTTGTACCATGGTGCACAACATTGTAACCAGAGCACATGGTGGTCTTCCAGCTGCATTTGTTAGTGAACAATCTCAAGAACCCCAAATGTCTGAAGAGGACATCCCACAGGTATTGGAGGAGGAGCAGGAGGACATAGGGGACAGAAGTCTCAGGTGTAGGCAATGTAGGGTGCAACCACAAGTGCAGTCCCTGGCTATATGGCAGCATCTGACCCAAATAATTTAGTCATGACAAGCCACACATACATGAGTATACATATTGAACAGTGATGCTCAGGAGTTGCCCCATCACAGCAACATAGATTACATCTAATGAAAAGAACCAAGATGTACATACTGAGCATCAGGCATAACACAAACATATTCCAACATGAACATGTGCAAATGGGTTAAAACACAAATCATCAACTCAGTGCACAAGTGACACAGGTATACATACATACTTTGTTCAACAATAAAGGATACACATTAGTGTTACACACATATCTGTACCATATGATAACATGAGAAAAAGAAATCATGCAGGACATAATGCAGAAATTTTAATTTTAGAAAACACATATCACAGTACAGTGGTATTGCATTGATATGAGCCATCTATGTATACTACACTTTTGGACACACTAATGTAGTCTTGGGTGACCTTGTTGATATCTGAAACTATGGTGTGCCTTGCCCTGACCATGTACAGACACATCTTGCCCTGGTTTCCCCACAATGGACATGGAAGGGCGTAAAACACCATGTTGAGATGAAGGAGCATGACTACAAGTTGAAGGCCTTGTGATTGGTTTGACCTCAGCAGATGAGCCAACAGCTGAACTCTGTAAAGGATGGACCACAGACACTGATTCCTGATGGCCAATAGTAGTTCTGAAGACAGGTGGCCTGCCTCTCACAGGCTGCAATCTCCTAAGTGCTGTAATGGAACACAGAATCATGGTGGTTGTATGATGCTGCTGTTGTACCATAGAGGCAAGTGGTTCCACCAACTGTGCTACATCTGGCAGACTCTCATTCTGAATGGCCAATGCAGCCAAAATCTCACCATGTCTGCACTCTTGTCCTTCATGCATGACACCTAGTTAGTATGTCTCATGATCTGTGGCACGGGCAAGTGCACAGGCATCTGAACAATGCCATTTGTATGACTGTTCATTTGTCTGCAGCAGGAGATGGACAACCTCTGACACCTTGCTATGTACGCCATCTGCTCAAATACATCTACAGTGACTCCCTGTTACTGGCTGTTGTGTGTAGCTGCCTGCTGCAGTGCTCTCAAGTGTTTTGTGATGGTCAACAGCCTCTCTATGTTTAACATCCAGTGTAGCAGCATCCTCCAAAAGGCTTGACAAGTTAACCTCCACAGCTGAGGCTACATCTGCTGCAACATCACTGTCAACCTCATAGATGGACACTTCAAACAACTCAAGGTCCTCTGTGCCAAGTGCCATACTAACATGCTGAGACATATCATGCATAGCATCATGATTGCTGGAAGGGCTGATGGATGATTCAGATAGTTGATGTGCTACAAGACACAAAGACACAGATAAGGACAGTGTGTCTACATCACATGGTGGATATATATACATATGACAAATATATCTCACTGCAATGTTACAAATACTAATAACTTCACTTGCAGTCTACTGTATGCATGTTTCACTGAATGTACATAAAATAAATGGTTTACTATCAGTTGTGCAAACAACAAGCTGTTGGCACATATGCTGTCAAAATTTATATTATCGTTTACACAATGTCAAGTGTATGGGGTAGTCAGACACACTTATGTGAATGCAGTAGTGATTTTGCATAAGTGTGTTCGACAAACTGTAC
Organism: Protopterus annectens; assembly: GCF_019279795.1. Taxonomy (NCBI): domain Eukaryota; kingdom Metazoa; phylum Chordata; order Ceratodontiformes; family Protopteridae; genus Protopterus; species Protopterus annectens. The sequence goes on along the minus strand of NC_056734.1, from coordinate 282,917,438 downwards.
GGAGATCGCAACACCATGGGGACTGGTAATTCATCCATATCCCCCACTGTACTGTGATCTTGGAGTTGGAATATATTATTAGCAGGGGGTGTGGGGGTGCAGGGCAGCTCCCCCCCACTGCAAAAATGTTGTATAGGAGTTTGATTTATATCAGCTCCTATATGGATATCATGTGATGTTTTGGGTTTTGGATAATTCACATGGGTGTTATTTTCAATATGTACACTGTTGAAGATGGAGCACTATAACAATGAGTGAAGCTTTAACGGGAATGTATTTTATTTATAATTTCATGATATGGGGTTGTGGTGCTGGAAGGTATGCATTCTAAGGGAATACAAAACAGAAAGCTCTGCTTAGGGTTCGACATCTACATCGAAATAAATATTGTCATTTCTGAGCGGTTTTTGAAATCGTTTGGTGTTTTGATTTAATGATAGTAAACCAAAATAAATATGTAACCTATTTACATGGCCAACATACCTGACATATGTGAAGCATAAACAAAAACAAAACACCTAGCAAACACTTATGGGAAGATTGTGGTGTTGCACTGGAATGAACTTCAACTACTCTAGGAAACAAAAAACAGCATTACAGATCACATCATTTACACCATTAACCAGCTAAACAATTACCACACACAGAATGTGTGACGTACACACACCACTCTTTTGTGCAACAATGAAGTTGATGCAGGCCGACCTAGGAATTGTAAGGACACAGTATTAACAAAGCTCAGCTACAGGATTAACAGCAAGGACAGGTATGAAGTATATGTAATAGCATACCAATGACAAATTCCTGCTGTGTAGCAGTTATGGGTTGTACTGTGGATCCTGCTGTGAGAAAGTAAAGAGAAAGACAGCATAGTCATGTACTTAACAAAGACTACTGACAGCATCACATATGCAACACAGTAATATTGGCTGCAAATACTCACTTGATGGAAGTTGCAAATTTAAACCAGATGGGCCTATTTTGACAAATATTGACAAATATGTCAGATATCACATGTGCTACACATTGGTGAAAGCTATGACAATTTTGCTGTAATATACCTGGTCTGTCTGTACTTGAAAATGCATGGCTTGCCTCTCCACTGGATGTACCTGTAGTGTCAGATGGTAGAAAACAACAATATAACAGTAAACAGCAGTGCCATGAAATTAGATGAAGGCATTAACAAGGTAGTGTTAACAGCAACAGTATAGAGACACTCACCTGCTGCTCCCTGGTGTAGGCCTGAAATAAATAGACCTGCTAATAATAATGCAAACAGCATCAGAAATGTTGTGTGGACTGCTCTGTTTGTAATTCAGATGTACCAATACAGGTAATTATACTTACATTCATCATCCTTACCCTGTTTTGACATGTGTTCATGGCTCAAATCTGCTGCTGTAAATCAAGCACAGCAGTAGATGAATATACATGTTACAACAATACCCAGTGATTGTCACAACAAACATCCCTGTAATGGAAATAAAAATGCATAAATGTCCATCCTGGAACTCCAGCCTCAATGTCACCACCAGGGATGTGCCACTCCCCTCTTGCTGCAAGCAGAGAGGCCAGAAACATTGTGATGCCATTGGGGGGCAGTAGGCATCCACCACCAGTAGCATCCTTCAGTCTCTCATAATGTCACTCTGTTGGCTGCATGAGGAATCATGTCCAAACAGCATCATCTACAGGCCCCATGGGATCAGTTGTGGCCTCCAACAGCATTGATCATGTTGTTGACATCCGTCCAGATTTCATTTCTACAAACAGTATCACATGACTGGCCTAGGAGTCTCCTTCCATGTTGGTGGACAGCATTAATTATGATGTAATTTTCCTGGGGACAGAAGTTGCCACACCATGGACAGTTGACCAGCTGAAAGACAGTTATATGCACATGATAATATTCATGTTTGAACCAATTTCTGCATTTCATTCTGTGAACAGCATATGTCAACATAAACATTATACGTTCCAGTACAATGAAAATCTCTGTTTAGCACTGTATGCGATGAATACTAATGTGACATTACAAATAATAACAATGCCTTCATATGTAACATTGGTAAATATCAACATAACATGCAATATATTTACATTTTGTGAGTGGCATTAGAACTCTTGACAATTTGTATTTCATGAAAGTCCAAAGCTAACAGCATTATGCCACATGAGGCTGCTTGCATGTCGCATTCAAATACTATAGCAAATAACAATCTGAAGAACTTACATAACATGTGAGTAAACATCAAGATCCATAGCAAGGCCACAAACAGTATGGATACATACTATATTGAGCCAGTACTGATAACACCTTTGTAAAGAATCATTACTGAAGACATATCCATAACAGCAAGAGCACCTATTTATAACATTTTTGTTAGGAGACATGTAATGAGAAATATCTGTAATATCAACATCACATATTAAGTATGGGTAGTGTCAGAATCCGTTCCTTTCCATAGTTACACCACAGAGTGCAAGGAATTGCCAGTAAGAATTTCAGATGACCCATATCTCATCCTTCATATACTATTGACATCTGCAATGGAAGTCTGTCTATAAAACTGCATATGGGACTGAAATAAACTATTTATGACAACACTTGTATGCATAAAGCTCAACACAACATCACTCCAGTAACTTATGACAACATCTCTTAAAATTACCATTTTGAGTAAATATAAATGATAAATTATATTTGAAATGAGCAGCTGTAACATTTGCACTAATCACCAGGGCAGAAATTCTACCAATTGCAATGTACCTCTCACTCCGAATCATAGAATCAAAGTACATCTTGTGTGCACCTAAGTTTAAGTAGAATTTGTGCCATGCATATATAATGAGGTTAATTAAAATTCATGTTTTTGGAATCCCATTCACACACATCCATGTAAATTGTCATTATGCACTAAAACACTCAAGTGTACCACACAAACACCCAATAGGTATCGATAAATGGTAACATGCATAGCATGTTACCATTATCTTTCAATGATCGTATAACATGACATCAGCACCACTTTCAAATATTGATTTTGATACACTTAATGATTAGATCATTGCTAACTGTGAATAGAGTAGTACCTCAGTGAGTATTTCTGTGTTTTTCAGATTTCTTTACTTGAGAACCATGATGACTACTTCAAGAAAGCTGAGATGTGTCCATGCACCAAACTGGACCAACTAGGAGATGACCCAGATCAGATGTTGACTGTATATGCCAAACTGAAGCAAAGGATGAGAACCAGACACAGGGACTTCACTATGACTGAAGTGTGAAACCATAATGCAAGGGGGCATTGAAAGAGGACATGGATCTACCACAGTGGAGTGTAGGCTCATCATTACTATGATAACCCACATTGTAGGGACACGTAGGAGCTTCAAACGTGTGTCACTGAGATGCGAAGGCAGCTTGTAGATTCCTACAGTAAGTACCAATATTCTACATATACCTGAGCATTGCTATGGATATAACAGACATATCTTTGTATCATGTATATCATATAGATGCTTTTATAAGCATGTATTAGCTGCTGTGGTAATTTGCTCATGGTGATATTAAGTAGACTTGATAATTATTGTCCTTTTAACTATGGGTTTGATTTCCATGTTGTTAATTTATTTAATAATGGGTATAATACCCATAAGTATGTCCTTTGTAGATGTACGTATGTTTTACAACATTTAAGTACATAATGTCACATAGCATCTGTTCCCATGCATCACAGACTACTATAGCACCTGGGCTCCGGATGACTGTGCATTATGTAGTTTTCCATTATAGTCCTACTGTTTCACCAGTTGGAATACAAACACTTATATAATTTCCTTACATAAGTCCTCCCAAACAATTACACAGACATGTTTATTTAATTTAAAAAGTAATGATAGTCTCATTGCTTTCGCATACGTGTTTAGTTAGGTGTTGATAGCTGTTATTTCTTTACTGTGAAAGATCCAAAACTTGTATACATTTTCCATATTCATCTTTTTTATCTTAGGATTTCTAGGAAACACCTGGATTACCTGTTTTCTACAGTGAAACCCTTGCTGAAGGTTAGCTCAGCCTGTAAAGTAACTGCCAAGAATGTCTAAATGTTGGCATGTTGTGGGTTCCAAACCACATAGGGATAAACATATATCGCTACCTGTTACCTTGGTTAACTTTATCCATACCATTTTTTGAAGAACCATAAGGCAATACTTTATATTAAGGTAATGTTGTGCATTGCAATGACTCTATGATACAGCCTTCGAATTTCTGCAAATATAGCTGTAATCGATAATGCTCTGATAACATCAGCTGTTGAACAACAATATTTAGAGAACAGTACCTGTTTGTTTAAGAGTAGCATGGGCTGACTGTTAGCTCAGCTTGTATGGAAACAGACCAGTATGTCTACATTTTAGTGTGCTGTGTGTTCACATCTGGAAAGAGGACACATATATCTGAAACTGTTATCTTGCTTTAATATACCCATTCCATTTATTCAAAGAAGCATATTACATATCAATATTAATGTATATTTTGAGCATAATTGTGACTAACTCAGTTATTCATTGAATTCCTACAAATATATACGTAATCCATAATATTCTGTTAACATCAGCTATTTAAATGCAGGGGCAGTACATCTTGCGAAATCCTGTTATATGTCTGAGCAATTTTTGGGTAATATTGCATACTTTGTAAAAACTGTTTGAAAGTCTGTTTTCTCATGAAGTGTTGAAGTCAATAGTAGAACAACATCATTCTCAAATTCTGAGGGACTGAGATGGGCAGTCTAAAAGCTGAAATGAAGAATGGGGAAAAGGTATGCATTTTCCAAATGATCTGCAATTTAACAAGGAATAGTGGGCCTCACACATAATGTACAGCAACATGTATGGTTCTATTCACAGAAGGTTTATGCTACTTGACACTGTCACACTGCCTGAGGAATGTATGCTCTGCATACAGTTACTTTTATACGAACACAGTGATAACCTGAATGCAGTTTTGCAACTGTTTAACTATATGAGTAACACGTTCATTCTTTGCAATCCTAAGCCAAAATTATTAAAAGACCATTCCCATCAAGATGATGTCATAACATTAAAGTGTTTCACTGCCTACAAAACAGGCTTTTTATGTTAAAATGTGTTAGGAAGCCAGGTAGTTCTGAGGGTCAGAATTTGAATATAGATTATGGTTGCAGATTTGAATCTCATGCCAACCAGTCTGTGTTCAAAGATGTTAATATCTGAATGTAAAAATCTCAGCTATGAATTGCACTTATCTAATGTTCTTCTGAAAGAAATGTCTACACACTGTGTGCAGAAATGTATATCAGTGTTATCTGAGGAATACATTTTTCATACATTCTATGTTTTGTTTCAGGTGACGAGGAGCATAGTTGGAACAGAGCCATGAGCACTGAGTTGATGCACAGGCCTGAGAATCAGCAGAGGTAGAGAGGTATATTGATTTTTGTACATATTGTAACAACTGAAATGCTTCTTCCCCTGTTTTCAGACTTGTAGTTTTCATATTGATATGTTTATTCATTGGAATGCAGGAATACTCATCATGCATTAGTAAGGTATGTGGAATCATCATATGGTAGCTGTGCTTATAAATGTGAATAAATTCTAATAATGTTGATTTTTTTTTTTGTATCTTTGGGCAATTTGTTCAACACACATTTTCATGAATGTATTCCACAACATAAATAATAGCTGCGTTTGTGTATCTGTCACACAACTTTTATTATGGATGTTTTCTATATAAGTTAAAGTGCTTTAACATACTTGTATGTCTGACTGTTTTTTTAACACAATATTACAGCCTAGTTTGTCAGACACTTGAACAGATACCTATTTCCTTGTGGCATTTTGGTATCAGGAAGCATATTTCATAATCTGCTTTTTCACCGTACTGATTGTTTTTTTTTAGATAATCAATGCAGTTGAACACATGCGATACTGCTAACAGATATATTAGATTCTCATATGTCAGCAGTTTTGTTGCTTGAACATATAAAATTGTTTTTAGCATTGTACTCATTAAATTGATGTTATGTTCAACAAAATACCATGTTGCCTGTCCCAAAAGTTTGTCATATGGCTTGCCTGTAGTCCACAATATTGTTAGATCACTTTTGCCTCATTTTAACAATAACACATTGCGGCTGCTCATATAAATCACTGAATGCAAATAGTATACTATGTTGATTTACGCATTCATACATTTTTACAAAGCTAATTACCCACGTGTGTGTGTGTGTGTGTGTGTGTGTGTGTGTGTCTGTCTGTCTGTCTAACCATATAGAATTGTCTAGAAAAGATACTGTCATCCTCTTTAAGAGCACTACATGGAGGTCCATAGGCTGCTCTGTCCATAATGGATGTGTCTCAGTCCCTGTGTAAATTGTCATTATAATCATATTGTGTTGTGTTATGATATTCATGGGACTGTTCTACATGATAGACATTTGCTTTTTTTTTTCTGTTGCATTTTGCAGTTAATCTTTACAGAGCGTGGTACCCATGGATGTCCTCCAATCCAAAGATGATGACATGCACATGTAAGGTCACTAACAGATTCTTCCAGTGATGAAAATGATGCCGAGGCACCTGGACCTGCCCCTGCCCAAGACATTATGCCTTCATGTTAACATTGCCGTGATAGAGATGATTTTCAGGAGGAGATCGTGGAGGTCATGACTGATGCATTTCAAACACAGATGAGGGACATGATGGGGCCCTTCTTTGAGGAAATGGCATTATGTGGGATTCTTTCAGGGTGATAGCTCGTGAGATCATTTGGGAGTCTGATGCCCATCAGCCTGGTCCCTCTGGTAGGTAAGTATTGTCTGTATGCTCTACTTGTATTATGCTGCCAGCATGGTAATTGCCATTTTATTGATTGGACTGTATATGCACTCTTGTGCTTGCATAACATGTATCTGTCATGCTTATGTTTTATTATTGTGTCATATTTACTTTGGTTTCATTGTTTGTATGACACACATTAACACAAAACACTTTCCAGATGCATACAACTGAACATACATTGTGGCAGTTAATTAATTTTCAGATATTGCTGCATGTATGTTACTAGGGAGATTGATGAACAATGTATGTTGTCCATACTCCATCACTAATAGTGTGATATGCCTTGGATTTCTATTTTGCTATATCAGGTATGTGCAATTATACAGACAAGTCATTTTGCATGTTTTTGGTTGACAATTGTCATGATGTCCCACTGTCATGATGTGGTATTGTGCCATGGTTTGGCAATATTGATGCCATGTGGCATCATATACAGGTATATCCTGTGTATGTGCAATCCTCCTTTGCTGACTGCATAAAATAGCAATGTAACATTAATGTATACACAATGTTACAGATAACACATTATTTCAAAGTAGATTACACCATGTTTGTTGTATGTAGCACTTCCACACACATTATGTAGTGACATCAGTGTATGCCTTCCATAAACATTTCTACATATTACATGACTGTATGTGTGTGTGTGCACATAGTTGGATACATACTGACACAGAAAGGTACCTGTGACATGCAAGCATTCAATGATTTACAGTTAATATGCTGTAATGATTCTCTTAGGAGTGTCCTCTGCTCCATAATGAGTGAGATGGTTGACATACACCTGCAGTTCTTTAGTTGACATTTGCATGGCAGTATATGTGCATGTGTTTTTAATTTTTAGCTTGCTTAACTATGCATATCGACATGACACAATTGCACATTACTGTTTATGTGTGTTTTACACATGTCCAGTTCAGTGGACATCAGCAATCCATCTGGCCATTTGACATAAATGTTCCATTTGGTTAAGTGTATGTGTGTGTGTGGCTTCTACAGCACCCTGTGTGCTGTACACATGCATTTGCATTGTGTCAACTTACCTTGTCCTGCTTTAAAATGATGTAGGCCCAGGTTGTCCACCTCCCTCCCACCCTCATATTTCCCTATTATTTTTTCAAGTAGATTCGCCTTTGCTAAAACTACTACCTATTGCCACCTCTATGCCCATTGCACAATACATGATATGTGCACACAAGTTGCAGGCTGCTGCTTGCAATATGTCCTTGTTCTTATTATACTAGTGTGTTACTCAATGTAGTTTTTTTCCTATCCATGTAAGCAGCCTGCTATATTGATTATGCTGTATTGTTACATTTTTGAACATATTATTTATTACATGTCATCTGTGTATGTGTATTGACCTTGATTTTCTGTACATTCCATTTATGCCACTGACAGACAGACATACACATCTACACCTGTGTGTAGCCTTTGGCATACACACATTCCATTACATGTTTGTTTTGGTTGTGTACACCTACTTGTGTATTTAGCAGTGTTTGTTGCTCTTCTGCTATACTTCTGTTTGGCACTGTGCTTGGTTATTTGCCTTTCACATGCATGGTTGTAGGTTTGGGTCTGTCTTCTGCACTTATCTACTGCTGATAGACCTGCATTTCTTGTCTGTGGTGTTGCTTGGCTTACATGTGCACTGCTGATGGACTAATTGGATATGCGTATATTTATCCAATGTGTACTGTAATCCTACTTTACTAACCTGGAACACACATCTACATTGCTCATATGCATCCACGTATGACTACCAAACAGTTTGTAACATATCATAACATGATGGTGTCTAGGTAGATATGATTTTCTGCATTTCACAGTGGCTGGTATGCATCCCCACCATGTTTGTCAACTTTCTATTGCCTGTGCTGTGTGCTGTGTTATCTGTGTAAATTACCTGTTTTACTGTTTTTTTCTAACCTTTTTCTGCCTAGTGCTGTGCTATGTGTTCTATAGGTATACCTGCTGTGATAACCTTCACCTCCTCTTTCTTAATGTTTACCTTTTCTTCTATTCTTATAAAAAATGGGGCCTATTTCCACTAAAAACATCATTGCCTATACCCCTCTGACTTTCCCTCAGATTTTCCTATCCCAACATCACTCTTCAGTGTCCCTCTTCTTCAACCATGCCTCACGTCTTCTTTTCTATCGCCCACTTTCCTTGGGTGTGTATGTTACTTGTATTCCCCACACTACTCCCAAAACCATTGTTAGCAACTATTAGCTATGGCAATGTGGCCATGATTGCCCTTTGCTTTTAATTTTTTTGCTAGAAAACTTACAGATTTTGTTGGAATCCATAAGTCCAATATAAAATATATTTTAATGATCCAGGTATTATGTAGATATCCATAGTTATCTCTCAGTTTACTGTAAAAAGTGATGCAAATATATATTACAAATAGCCTTGCAGCTTTGAGGCATCTATTATAAGCTAGTGGAAGACATATGGAAATAACTATAGTTGTCTGAGGCATTTTTGTCTCTACTCCTGCGAATATACATTATCTTACATTGGAATAGTCAGCATTGTTAATTTTTTTTTTTTGTTATAGCAGAGTCAGTTACATTCCATAGCTGAACTTAACTTTACTGTACAGATTTTGTTATATTTCTATACAACTACCAGGATTCTTGAATTGTGATTATCTTTCCATAACTTTGGTACTGTACAACATTGATTGGACAGCCATGGATCATATTCAGAAGCATATAGCATAATGTGCAGTCGTGTTTCAAGCAGAATTACTCAGACCTTTTTTAGGGAGTGATTCAAAACCTGCAGTAGTGCTACTGCATTATGAAGGTTTCAGGATGTAGTACTACAGTGATCTTGCTGGATATCACCTCATGCAAATGTGGCAGTCCAGGGGCATAGCTATTGTAAATTAGCCATGTGATCTGCACTACAGCTGTACATCATGATTGAAACAGCACTGTAGAGCAATACAAAGACAAGCTCTAACATGCTACATCTGGAACATAACAATGGAAATGCACACCATCTTTCTACAGTATACTCCCCTTGCTGTCTAATACAGGATCAAAGCTGTTATTGCCACAGGAGATAAGTATTGTGAGGCTATTTGTGTGTGTGTGTGTGTGTGTGTGTGTGTGTGTGTGTGTGTGTGTGTGTGTGTGTGTGTGCGCGCACGCGTGTATGGCAGACACATTTGTGTGTGTATATAAGCTCATGTTTTTGTGTTTGTATGCCTGTGCATGTGCATATGTGTGTGCGCACGTGTGTTGAGTGTCTGCACGTGTGTTGAGTGTGTGTCTATGTGTGCTCACATGTGTTTGCATGTATGTGTGTGTCTGTTTGCATGTGTGTGTATATGTGTGTGTGTGTATGTGTGTGTGTGTGTGTGTGTGTGTGTGTGTGTGTGTGTGTGTGTGTGTATGCGTGAGTGCTCACACTCATGTGAATGTGTGTTTGAGTGTGTGTGTCTGTGTGTGTGTGTCTATGTTCATGTGTGTCTTTGTACCATCTGTTTTTTGCTTGTGTGTGTGTGTGTGTGTGTGTGTGTGTGTGTGTGTGTGTGTGTGTGTGTGTGTGTGTGTATGTGTGTGTGTGTGTATGCAGGGGAATAACTGGAGTTGTCTCAATGTCAGTGAGTGTCTGTGTACATAAGGTTGTTTGCACGTCTGAATATTTGAGCATGCAGATTGGAATGTGTAGGTATGTACATGTCCATATGTACCTGTGCAACAATGGCACACTGTTTTGTATGGGAACACTTAACACAGTTGTTCCATTAGTGTCAAGTGTTTGATTGAGAGACATGCAAATGAATCACTAATGACATTTTGCTCATTGTGAGTGTTTCAAGTCTCTGAATTGCTTTTTATCATTGCAGCTCTACTAAAGCTTATCAGTAAAACACTAACAGTAGCAAGGTGATAATTTCTCTTAATACCCTCAAAGTCTGAAGCAACTTAAAATAAAATACTGATATCATTCCTAAACAAAAGCAACACAGCAGTCAAATTAATTAAAATTTCAATGGTGTAGAGTCACTTACAGCTAGAGTTAAATAGTGTTTTACGTCTCTTCTGTAATGAAAGCAGCAATAGAATGTATTTGTGAAAACATAGCCTTTCAAAAAGTCAGTGACCTAAACAGACACAAAAATAAATAAATACATAAACAGAAGTTGGGAACCACAAACCATGATCAGTTGACAAGTGAGCAAAATATTTGCTGCAAATTAAATTGCCAGTCCTGGTAGTGTTATATGTCCAGAGCATCATCTGCGAATGCAAAACTTTCTTAAGTAGTCCCAGTCTGCAGATAGTTAAAACACTAACTTAGTGATTCAGGTAGTCCAAACAATCTAATCAACGCCTTTTTAAAAAACAGTTCACTGTAATCACCAAGGAGAGCTAAAAACATGACTAAATGCAAGGATGCTGCAAGAGCCAGTTCACCAGAACAGTCAAAAGGCAAACATAACTATAATAAATAAAATAACCTTAATTACAATAAAACAAAGCTGTTTTAAATGTGACACCATTTTAAATTACAAAACAATTTTACCTGCATTTTATCAATCAGACACTGATGCCATATTCCATTCCCAAATATAGTACTATACTGTTTATATCACATTTAGTTTAAATATCTAATTTGCTCTGATTATATGAGAAAATAGCAGATGTGGAACTGCTGGTTTCAGACTTCTCTCCTGATTCCACAACATATCATATCCAGGATTTCAGCAGGAGACAGACACAATCTGCTGCTTCACTTCCCTGTCCCAAAACACTAGAAAAGGAAATCCAGTCATGCTGCAAGGTCCTTTTTCCCTTCAGCTACGTGTTTCAGTCTTCCCTCCTTCAGCTAGTGTTCCAGAATTCTCCTTCACTTTCAAAATTGTCTTTTATTTTCCTGAAAAGGAGCTTCACCTTGTGATTAAATGGAAAGCTACAGTCTATTACTTCTACATGAAATACAGTGGGAGCTACATTCTCTCCTCATTTGAAAATCTTGGGTCCCCCCAAGTGAAAGGTAGATTAGCAGAAAATATTTACAAACACTAATGCACCATCAACTAAACAATATGTTTGCATTCAAAAGGTACATTCCACCAAGAGTAATTAGCCTTATGCTTAACTTGGGATGGGGTGTCACCACTGGAGTAGGAGGCATAGGGATTATGAGCGCAGACCCTCCAATGAGCTGTGGTCACAAGTTCCTGTGTACTATGTCCCAAACTGTTATAGGTAAGTCTCTGTGGGGGCCGAATCAGTCTCTGCAGTTTTGGTTTGGAAGAGACAGCTAAGGACTTTTGCTCGGAAGGTTTGTCACTCACATCACATTCAATGTCTAGTTCTTCAGTAGGCATATTGTCTGCTTCTAAGATCTCTTCTTGTATAACTTCACTTTTGTTTTCCATAACGGTATGACTATCCTCAGCACTATTTTCTGAAGTTTGCATAACAGGGTCTCCATCAGTATCAGGTTCTGCAAGAGCCACAAACACATTACATAGTCTATTGTTAGGTCTGGGCTGCTCAAAATGACAAGGAATGAATTCCGATACATTTACATTGTGATTACAACCCACGGGGTCTTGAACATCCTCATAAAAAAGCCCTTTGAAACCCCAGTCATCATCACTGTCCTACTCTCCTTCATCAGGAAGAAGCATAGACTCTTGAATATTGGAGAGGATAGCTCCTCTCCACCTCAGCCTTCTGGATCGCCTTGAGTTAGGCTTCCACTGAGCCATTCTGGGTTCCGGATTCATGAGCCTCACTGATTTTGACAAAGGCATTAATTTGTTTCGGTGCCAGGTTTTTATGGGTCCTTCTTTCCCCTCAGGACAAACTTGGTAGACAAGGATATTAGGTAGCTGAGAACAAATTATGTAAATCTCAGATCCCCAGTGGTCAGCTAGTTTATGCTTTCCATGTAGTCCAAAATTTCTCAAAAGAGCTCTGTCCCCTGGCTGCAAGTCATGCATCTTTACTTTTTTTCATAGTGAGCCTTGTTTTGCTGATGTCTTTGTCCTGTTAATTTTTCAGCAAGCTCATATGCCTGTCTGAGGTTCTTCTTGAGTCTCTCCACATATCTGCCATGAGATCACACTGGTGTATCATCAGCTGTGACTCCAAAGGTGACGTCAACAGAAAGACGAGCTTCTCTTCCAAACATTAGGAAGTAAGGTGAGAATCCTGTAGCATCATTTTTAGTACTGTTGTAAGCATGCACCACTTTGGCTACATGTCTACTTCTTCTCAGTAGATAGTGTCCCCAACATGTCTAGTAAAGTTCTGTTGAAACACCCAGGCTGAGGATCCCCTTGAGGAGGATAAGGAGTGGTGAGGCTTTTTTGGACTCCCAACAGAGTAAGTAGTTCATGGACAAGCTTGCTCTCAAAATCACGTCCTTGATCAGAGTGTATCCTTTTTGGCAGGCCATAGTGTACAAAGAACTTCTCAATTAGTAGTTTTGCCACTGCAATAGCTTTCTGATCGCGAGTGGGAAATGCTTGACCATACCTGGTATAATGGTCTGTCACCACCAGCCTTCATCCGGTTCAATGCACAGAAAATCTATACAGACCAGTTCCACGGGTCCACTACTTTCCATTTGACCCAATGAGGCAGCTCTGGTCAGCAGAGTCTTTCTCTGAATGCAATGAAGACATGTACGACAATAATCATCAACATCTTGCTTCATGCATGGCCAGTAGAACCTGTCTCGTAAAAGGACCCATAATTCTGTCATAGCCAAGATGACCATGTTCATCATGCAATGACCGGAGTACTACTTCTCTATACTTTTGAGGAAGCAACAATTGCCATTTTTCACTACTGAATGCACTAGGGGATCTCCCATACACTCGTCCATTCTGTATCTGGAGTCTGTCCCATTCTTTGGCCAAAAGTCTTGCCAGAGGATGAATATCCATGTGAACCATATTAACTTGTTTCTTCTCTAAAGCAGCTATCACCAGCTGACCCAAGGAGTCTTCTCTTTAATCTCTCCTGAGGTCACTGTTACTCAAAGCTGGTAGCGAAGAAGCCTGCAAAGTGACCAGATTACAGTAAGCTTGGGGTATGCTTGCTGCCGACAAACCCAACCTCTGAGCCCAACATTCAGTGTGTTGATAGCAGGTTGCAATCTGACACATAGCTCTCACCCCTGGTGCTGGAATTTCCATCCATTCATCGTTGGGGTGTAAATCTCCCTGAGGTCTTCTGGACAGACCATCAGCATCTCCATTTTTGTGTCCTGGGCAGTATTTCAAACTGAAATTTTAGTTGCATAGAGCTGCCATCCATCTGTGGCCAGTAGCATCTAGCTTTGCAGTGGTCTGGATGTATGTCAGAGGACTGTTGTCAGTCTGCACTTCAAATTCAGCCCCATAGAGATAGTCATGTAATTTGTCCACTATCGCCCACGTTAAGGCAAGGAATTCTAACTTGTTTGCAGGGTAGTTTCTTTCCGTGGGGGATAAACTCCGATTGATAACAGCTACAGGTCTCAGCTTCTTGTCATACTCCTGGTAAAGGACTCCTCCTAAGCCATCCCTGCTAGCATCCACATGTAAAGTGTATGGCTTTGTTGATTCAGCATATGCCAGCACAGGGGCATGTGTGAGGCAATACTTAAGCTGTTCAAATGACTCTTCGCACTCAGGAGCCCAATGACTCTCAATGAGTTCTTTTGAACCTCTTAGTCCCTTAGGTTTTTTCACAAGGATATCTTCATCTGTTTCATCTGCTTTCTCGTCATTTCAGAGCAAATGGTTGAGGGGTCTTGCTATCTTTGAAAATCCTTCCACAAACCTTCTATAGTAACTGCAGAACCCCAGGAAAGATCGCAGCTCTGTGATAATTTTGGCTCTGGACCAAGATGTCACCGCTTCAGCTTTGCTGGGATCTGTGGATATTCCATTTGCAGACACTACATGTCCACATAGGTTACTGAAGGTTGGAAAAACTTGCATTAGTCCAATGACAACTTCAGGTCTTCTTTCTCAATCCTGTCCAATATCTTCATCAGTCTTTCTTCGTGCTTTTCTAGGGTCCTCCCAAAGACAATGATGTCATCCAGGTAAACTAAGACTTCCAGGAGAAGTATGTCTCCAATTGTTCTTTTCATGATTCCCTGGAAAGTTGACGGTCCATTTGATAAACCTTGAGGTAAGCGATCAAACTCAAAAACTCCCAAAGGTGTGATGAAAGCAGTCTTCTCTTTATCTTCTGGGTGCATAGGAATTTGATAGTACCCACTCCTTAAGTCTAGCACACTGAACCACTTACTGCCCATCAGGCAGTTTAGAGCATCTTCAATCTGGGGAGTTGTGTACTGATCTGGAATGGTTCACTGATTCAGATTATGATAGTCAACACACATACGAATTGACCCATTCTTTTTCCTGACAACAACAATGGGAGAGACATATGGACTTCTTGACTCTCAAATTATCCCTGCAGCTTTTAGTTCTTCCAAATGTTTTCTTAAGTCCTCCAGGTCTCCTGGGGCTTCTCTTCTGGAATGTTCCCTGAAGGGCAAGTCCTCTTTTACACTTATTCGGTGTTCTGCACATTTTGCACAGCCCACATCTAGATCACTTTAGAAAAACAACTTTTCCTTTTTATTAGTAGCTCTTTAACTCTGGTTAGCCACTCAGGGGGCAAGAGACCACCTCCTATCTCAATATCTTTCAGCTTCAACTCGTTGGATCTGCTCTCATTCCTTCTCATCACAGAAACAGGTAAGGGAGTGGCAGCATTAACATTTCCCAAACGCACTTGTGAACACAGGACAATCGGAGTACTTCCTTTATTTTTCAACCCCACAAGCAAAGTGTCATAAGGATGCTTTAACTTGTGCACAGGCCAAACTTCTGGGACTACTTCCAGCCCCGGTGGCAAGTCATTTTCTGGATCCATTTCCATCATGCAATAAGAGAAGAGAAAACTGTTTGTCCAAACATCCTCACTTTGGCTCTCAAGCAGGTGACCTGACCATGATGAATTATATGCTCTTTCCCAGACAGGGTCCACACATGACCAGTTTCATCTTTCTTACTATCCTTCTCCTTTTGAAGGGGACAGAAAACTGGTCTCAGGAGAGGATGTAGTGTTAGGTGTTTCTGGGTCAACTGAGGCATTAGCATTCTTCTGACGAGGTCAGTATTTGTTCCCCCTAAAATAGATGCTGAATCCTTTCCTTTTGGCCTGGGGCACACAACAGTGAGTGTTTCAAAAACTTCTGTTGACCCAACAACTGAAGTGGAAAGTTCTAACTTGAGTGAGGCATAACCATCTTAAGGGAACGTCATGTCACTTAGCCCCCAGATCTCCAAATCTTCTAACTTTTCAAGTGGCAAATGCTTTAAGTTTTTTTGGTAGAAGTCTCTGTACAGAATGGTGAATTGTGCACCAGTATCCAACAATGCGTTAATATACACTCCTTCTATTTTTACTGACATGACAGGGGATGGTCCCAGTAGGCCATCGGGTAGTTTCTGTTTCCGGTGCTGTTCAGCTGTATGGCAGTCAGCATGTGGTTGAGGTACCACCGGATGACCTCACCATTTTAACGGATAAGACTCTTGCTTAGTAATGCTTTGCATTCTGAGATGCTGGGATTTTGGCTGAGATGGCTTTCCAATTCAGTTGTTCACCTCAGATGAGCTGGAAGTGTGCATAGTAGGTAGTCCCTCTCCCCTATTACAAGGGTTAGTGTGGAAAGGAGATCCAGGATGCTGTCTCTTGATGTTAGATTTTATGGTGCTCTTTGTAACTGGGCACTCAGATGGCTCCTTCACTGAGACCCTTTGAAGCTTCCCTACATTGCACTAGCCAATAATAGTTCATTCACTCTTTTCAACTTCTCTGCATTAGGACAATGTTGCTTTATATGCCCTACATCTCCACAGCGAAAACAATATCCAGTAGGAACTCTGAGCATTGGCTGATTTGGTTCTTCCCTGAGTCCTTTCATGGAGGTTTTAGCTGATGTATTCCTCCCTTCAACTAAAGTTACCACGACTTTCTGCAATTCTACAACTGTCTTAGTGACTTGAGCTATGGTGTCTGTCAGGGAAGACACCTGCATCTGCAACTGTGACACCTCTATATTGCGGACACTCTGGGCCACATCTCCGGTTTGAGTAGTGAGCACAGCTATAGGCTCCTGCTGGTGTTCATTCACTGTCTTAGTTGCTGTTGAACACTGAGATTTGGCTTCCAATAGGGCTTCACCTTCCCTCACCTCTTCATCCAACTGAGAATAAGAGTCTCTTCCCTATTTCTCATCCTCATTTTCCATACAATGGTGTCCATAACTTGAGCTCCCTATAAAATTTGTCTGATTTGTATTTGTTCAGCTACTTTTGGATCCACCCCCTTCTTTAGGATGATCTGGAGGAGCATTTTATCTAATCGCTTAATGTAATAGATAGTTTCTCACCAACTTCTTGGTATGTATGTTCAAACTGATACAGTAGGTCAGCAGCCCTCTCGGTCCTTCCAAACACATCCCACAGTACTCCTAAATAGTCCTTGGCCATGCAATCTTGCTTACCCATCCTTAGGTCACTTATGGTATCTGCAGCTAATCTTTTTAGGCTTTCAACTGTTCGCTGCTTCTTCTGAGATTCTGGGATATCCCACTCCTCTAGGGCTTGTGAAGCCTGATCCATCCAGGATTCAAAATCTTCCCACTCCCTGAGGTGTGGGTTGTTTACCAGAAAAGAAACACAATTTGCAGTAGCCAAAGCCAGTGAATGGCTGTGTAGGCTTTAAGCATTTTTCTACAATATTTCTCAAAGCATTCAAAACTTCAGGCCCTATAGCATTTATGGGCAGTGAAGTTGCAGCTTCTGGTGTAAGGTTCTGGCCTACTTGAGTATCTTCCACAGGTGTTTTCTCTGTTGCTGAGGTAGTGCACTTCTCAGGCATTACCACACGGACTGCACTCTCACCTGAAATTTCTACACTCGAAGATATGTACTCATACACTAAAGCACTTTTCCATTCTAATAAGGCCAATGTGCTCTGCTTGGTAGGGTCCACAGTGCTGTCCAACAAAAATCCACACCCCACAACTGGTAAGGATCCTGTGACTTGATGTATTTGCATATCAGTCCATGTGACCCATGGCGACACCAGAACTAAGCAATGTTCTGATTGAGCATTGTGCTGTTTGCACCACTTAGCGGCTACTTCTGGGTTCATGTTTCTGCTGGATTTGCTTTCCACACATACAGGTGTAGCTGAAGAGATATGGGTTCCTTCCTACCTGACTCTGGTGACACCCCTATTAGGCCCCACACACCAAGGTAGCAAGAGGGACAGATTTTATTCTGTGTGACACACCTAGTTTAAAAAGGCAATTGCACAACCATAAACAAATTATTTAAACTGTGCAAAAGTTAGTAATAAGGCAAGGTGAGAATATGCATGCAATGAAAACATACATTCACCTTCTTCCCCAGATCTCAACAGAAGAAGGTCTTGACATTCAAACATTCACAAAGAAGGCAATATCAATGAGCAGTAAAGCTTTATAATGCAGCAATACATACACGGGAAAAAATGCAATGTCATTAAGCAATAAAAGAGTCATAATACAACAATACAGATATGATAAAATGCAATGTCATTGAGCAGCAAAATTATTGAAGGCAGCAGTACTAACATGAGCAAAATCCAATGTTATTAAACAATGAGGATTTATAGTGCCACAATACAAATATGAGAAAATGCAATGTCATTGAGCAGTAAAGATTCTTTAGGGCAGCAGTACTAACATGGCAGAATGCATTATCTTTGAACAATAAAGATTTATAGTGTCACAAAACAAATATAAGAGAATGCAATGTCATTCAGCAGTACTAACACCCTCTACCCCCTTTTGATTAATTCTAAACAGACCAACTATGAAACACTCTATTATACCTAATTCACTGGCCAGTGGCTACTTACAGTCTTGCTGCCAGCATGATGGGGCCCAAGTTGAAGCTCATATGGATCCCAGTTATTTGTAATCCACAATGCATGAAAGGGGGAACCATAATCTTATAAAAATATAAAATGACAGCCAGAGCCTCTCACCACTCCATCAAGAATATCCTAGTGACCAGGTGTTGTGGTTCCTCTAATGAGAAAAGTAGAAAATCACCTACCAGAACTCTGATAATCATCTATGGCTTCTCGGTACTACCCCCAAGGGAACACCTTTTCTTGCTGAATCATAGCAGGCGTGGAACTACTGGTTTCAGACTTCTCTCCTGATTTCACAAAATTCCATATCCAGGATTTCAGCAAGAGACAGACACAATCTGCTACTTCACTTCCCTGTCCCAAAACACTAGAAAAGAAATTCCAGTCATGCTGCAAGGCCCTTTTTCCCTTCAGCTACGTGTTTCAGTCTTCCCTCCTTCAGCTAGTGTTCCAGAATCCTCCTTCACTTTCGAAATTGTCTTTTATATTCCTGAAAAGGAGCTCTACCTTGTGGTGTAATGGAAAACTACAGTCTATTATTTCTACATGAAATACAGTGGGAGCTACATAATATTTACAATGAAGTCATTGGAATGAATGCCTTCCTTATCTCCTGAATACTAAAGAGAGTTTATCAAGCACGGTAGCTATTAATGGAACATGTTATGAAAAGAGACATTAAAGACCACACTCACTTGCAAACAGACTTGAGTCAAACATGAAAGGGCATGAATTATAACTGTAGGGTATTACCCATGGACCCCTCATTAGAAAGGTCGGAAAAGTAGTACCCATTGTGCAATACATAAACATTTGTGAA